>NC_091282.1:1021604390-1021904390 GCF_032444005.1 Ranitomeya imitator
CACATACAATGTGCCTGTCAGGCGCCTGCTGGAAAAATACCTATAATATCTAATGTTTGCAATTTCAGTGCTCTAAAAGTGATCAGTGACCTTCATAGGGATGTAATAAAAGAGACTACACATAATCAGTTGCAAAAAAAAACATTTACTTAAAATAAAACTAATAACTATGAAATACAAACTTTTCAAAACTCCCGCCAAATAGTCCCCAGTTCGACTCTCTCAAAAAAATGTACAAAGAAAATTTTTGAACACAAACTTAATTTTAAGGTACCTTAAGTACTATTAAAAACATATTCAATCAGAAGTAGATGCTGAGGTTTCCCCAGAAAAGTCACACTTGCAGAGCAAATAGCAAGAATTACACACCATTTTTGCATGTGTCAGGCAAATTGCTTTATGACATTTGAGACATTCATAATTTGAAAGCCTTCTGGTTCCGCTTTCCGTTTGGCAGGTGGTGCATCTCCTTCTTTTGTGAGGTGGTGCAGATGGTGACTTTTCACCATCATCTTCTGGGCGGAACCTTTTGAGCTGAACTTGAAGGCGAGAGGGGATACCGATTGTTTTCACGCTTCTCCTGCGTAGCTCTCCAAGTACTAGTTCATGGGCCAATTTTTTCAGATCCAATCGTCTACGGAGTGGTTCAAGCTTGTTTTCAAGACAAATTACTTGTGAATTTATACCACCCAAATTCAACATAGCAAAAAATATGACCATTGGCCAGCGTTTGATGTTTCTGCTGACGTTGAAAGTGGAGCACATCTGATCTGCTGTATCCACACCCCCTTTGGTGGCATTGTAAAATGTAATTATCTCCGGGTTTTTTTCTGCCCCAGTCCCAGGATCGATGGCAGCATCATCATGAAGTGTTGATAGAAGAAGTACGATTTTTTTGGCATGTGGTACATAGGAAACTAAGGCCTTTCCATTATGGAATGCAAACATACTGCTGTACTGTTGTCTCTCTTTCACACTTACAAACTGTGGCGGCAATCCCCTTTTGTTTTTTCTTACAGTTCCCACATATGACAGCTTCTGAATTTTCAGATAATCAATCAGATCACAACTTGTAAACCACTTTCCTCTCCTAAATCCTCATTCAGTGTGAGGTCTCTATCATCTAACAGCATGTTTGTTACTTCCTCAACATCAAGTTGTTTGGATAAATTGTACATTTTCCTCTCCATTTCAACAGATAATCTGAAGCAAGAGAAGGAATATGTTAGGGAACTACTGTATATGCCTGAGCAGCACACTTTCTTTTATAAAATCTCCCTTATTTCTATGAAATATCCTCACATTTTGTGCTATACATTCATAAAACAAGCTAAATAAACTATTGTGGTGAATAAAAACATAAAATACCAACCTTACTGAATGTGACGTATTCACATACAATGAGCCTGAGAGATCTGTGCAGCTATATCCTCTCCCTCTGAAATCCAACTGTGATATCAGGTTTCACAGACCTTCAAGAGACAGGAGACTACCTGGAGGGAGGGGGTTTCCTCACAATCTGGTGAGGAAGGAGAAATGAAAGTAAAAGAGAAGCGCCTGTCAGATCAGTTGTATGTGACGGAAGGTTAATGGGCCATAGCTGATTGCTTCTGTGTCATTATAAAAGATTCTACTGTGGGTCAATTGATCAGTCAACTATCTGTGTTACTATTCTTAACATTTTCTACCATTAGTAGTCTATGAAACTGATGTTTATTTCATCTGAGTGTGGCTGGAATAAAAAAAAATTGGAGGTGTTACATGAGGTATCAGGTCTCATAGCTAATAAGGGTTCCACTGCTCCCTTAACTACCAGGTCCTCATTGAAACTTCACTTCCAAGCTGTAAATGCTGGGCCAGAACTTGATACCTCATGCATTGCCCATGGCTGACTGCTGATGTGCCATTTGCAAATTTCTACTGTGGGTCAATTTATGCCAGTTTTCATGGTGTTTACCCCTAATTTTAGCTGTTTGGGAAGCATTTTGTCACATCTTAAGGTATTGTGTATACGTTTGCTTGTTCCTACATTGAATCTAATGGCATTTGGGTACGTTTATCGTACATGTTAGGTGAACGTCTAATCATTCGGCTAATCGTACCGAATCAAACCTTGAAATGTTTGCTAATCTCTAATACGGAGCTGTATGCACATTACCGCTTAGGATGGACCTCTAAGGCAATGTATCTAGATTTGTGGTGGGCACCTAGAATCCATGAGTTCTTCACAGACATTTATAACGTAGAGCTATGAAAATGAAAAAAATCACATTTTCCAACAAAAAGGGTAACAGGAGAAAATGCACAATTCAATTGTTGTGCAATTTCTCTTGATTGACCAATAACCCGTATGTGGTCAAAAACTACTTTTGAGTGCAGTGCAAAGCTAAGAAGGGAAGAAGCGCCATATTGGACTTCAAATTTTGCTGGAATGGTTTGAAGGTACCATGTCACATTGGTAGAGCCTGAGGTGCCCTAACAGCAGAAACCGCCCATAAGTGATGTCATTTTACATACTACTCCTCTCAATAAATTCATCTAGGGGTGCAGTGAGCATGTTGACACCACATGTGTCTCACAGAAATTTATACCATTGCGTAGATGAAGAAAAAATAATTACATTTTTACCTCTAAAATGTTATTTTTTTAGCCCCAAATCTTTGATTTTTATAAAGGCTAATAGGAAAATTGCACATCACAGTTTGTTGTGAAATTTGTCCTGGTTCAGCCAATACCCTACATGAAATCGAGAAATACCTTTCAGACATAGTGCAAAGCTCAAAAGGGAAGGAGTGCCACATTATAGTGCAGATTTTACTGTTATGGTTTGCGGGTGCCATAACCCACTGGGAGAGTCCCTGAGGTGCCAAAACAGAAGAAAATTCATAAGTGAACCCATTTTAAAATCTACACCTCTCAATGATTTCATCAAGAGGTGCAGTAATCATATTGACTCCACAAGTGTATCACAGAATTTTATACCATTGGACAGTGAAAAAAGAATAATTATATTTTTACACTCAAAATTTTGTTTTAGCCCCAGATTTTACATTTTTACAAGGTAAAATGGGTACAAAATTACACCAAAATTTAACACACAATATTTGCTGACGTTGAAATACCCCAAATGTAAGTATACCATAAGGCTTAGCAACAAGACGAGACTTAGAATGGACAATTTGCCTCCTGGAGCTCAGATTGTCCTAGAAAAGTTTGCAGACTCAGATTCTGGTGAGTCCAAATCTGAATTACCCTTGAATAGCGGCGATTCATTAAGTCTCTGGCGCAGGTGGCGGTCCACACGGATCGCAAGAGACATAGCTGCCTCCAGTGTGGTTGGTGTCTCCTGTAGGGCGAAGGCATCTTTTATTTTATCAGATAGGCCCTGATAAAATTGACTGCGGAGTGCAGTGTGTCAGTAGCCCATCTCCGAAACTCAGAACAGTACTCCTCTACTGGCCGGTCTCCCTGTGTAAGATGGCGTATTGTGCACTCAGCGAGGGAGACGCGGTCAGGATCATCATACACTTGACCTAAGGCTTGAAAAAACTCCTCAACAGTCCGTAACGGCAAAGCGTCAGCGGGAAGTGAAAAAGCCCAGGCCTGAGGGTCACCTTGTAGGAGCGATACTACAATTCCAACCCTCTGCTCCTCTGAACCTGAAGTGTGAGGACGCAACCTAAAATACAAATTACAGGCCTCCCTGAATGTAACAAATTTCTCGCGCCCCCAGAGAACCTGTCAGGTAACGCAATCTTAGGCTCCAGCGAAGCTTGTGGAGGTGTAGCAACCCCTGCAGTGGCCACTGGAGTGCGCTGTACAACTGCCGAGCGGAGGTCAGCCACCTCTAGACTGAGCTGCTGTAGTTGTCCAGCTAAAGCAGCAATGGGGTCCATATTGGACCAAGAAAATTTTAAGGTCAGTGATACTGTCACGCCGTTAACGGCGATAAAGGGGCAGGACAGCGTACTGGGACCCGCACCTGTCTCTGCCACTATAATGGGGCCCTGACTTTCCCTTATTTCAGGGGTACATATGATGGTTAGGAGGCCTGAGCCGCCAGCGTATCCCTGTCTCCTGTGCAGGCCCTATCAATGGCCACCTCTCCCCCCAAAGGAGGTGGACTGCACCAGGGTATAAATACAACAATTAACAGGGTATACAGACAAGGTAACTAAAAGTCTCAAACTCACCAAATGCTCACACAACCACAGAGCTAACACATAGAAGGGAAGAGAAGGAAAAAACTAGGAAGGAAAACAGGTTTAACATGCAACCAAAACAGCAGACACCAATCTCGGTAAATAAACCTCCAAGCTCCAAATACCATGCTCCTTCAACCTCCAAGCCAGGCAGCAGAACTGATCACTGACAACAGTTGTAGACAAAGCTGAGTCTATATAGGAGAGGAAATTACAAAAATCAATTCAGCTGAGAGACCAAGCTCTCAGCAACTTCAGCAACTAGGTTTAACTCCTGACCTGCTGGCACAAGACAGCCAGGTCAGAATTCAGGAGAAGAGCTTCTGTTCATCATGTGTGAACAAGGCCCAGAGCGGTGCGGTTCTCTGGAACCTCTCTGTCGCGGTAGCCCCATGACACTCCATAAACAGAACCCCTAAGTGTTAGAAGAGTAGAATTTGCCACTCAAGTGACCCCATTTTGGAAATTATACCTCTGCCAAACATGTGGACACTAAATGCTGTTTAGTAACACTGTGGGGCTCAGTAGGGAGTAGGGCATTATGAATTGGAAGTGCAGAATTCACTGGAGTGTGGGAGGTCATAGCACATTTCTAGAGCCTTTATACTACCAGTAACATGAATGACCCCTATTTTTCTCTTAACAGATGATGGACCTGAGTGGGGACTTGCCTTTTTTTGTGGAATGAGTCAGTTGAAGCTTCTATTGGGAACAATATATATAATGTTTGGGTTCACATTTATCCTGCACTCTATGCTGAGCACTTACATCAGGGTTTCCATCAAAATCTCTGAATTATATAATTCAGATGAAATGCCCAATGCATCTATTCACTATAATGAGGTAGAAGAGTTGTCCTTTTCAGATGTGCACAAAACCTTGGTCGACCTCGATTTTATGCATGCTTAAAACATGGACACCGTTGGATCATAGGCCGGGGGTTCCATCTGAATCATGCATTTCATAGATATACACATCAGTAGGATTGCTACCATCCAATAGGTGGCACTAGAGTACTAGCTCTCTTCCTCTCTGAAGAGACAATTTGCATAATATAGATATACAATAGATATACACAGAAACACTTGTGTAAGCAGTTAGCATGAAGTGCAGGATAATTATGCAACAAGCCTTACTGCGATCTTTGGAAGACAGAATGAACAAATCACCAGCAGGACAAAAATTGGTGTTATTTGCTTTTTATGCTGTTCCTCATGTGATATAAGTGATTAGGTGACTTTATTCCTTGGGTGATTGTGTTTACAGTGGTATCAGGTTTATATTTGGTTTTTATGTTTGGCTGCTGTTACACATTAAAGATGCTTTTTTGCAAAAACAACATTGCAGTATTTTAAGAGCTATAGTTTCACGGATCCCTTCTCCGTGGTGTCACTTATTCGTCATGTGTCTGCTCTTACACGTGACTTGGGGTTGTGCCTGCAAGGGTTAATCCATCTCCCCACTCTCAGTCCAGCATTCAACCTCTGTCCTATGCTGTAATGGGAGCATAAATCACACACCGACCCAGGCCATACACCCGCTCATACACGCTGCCACCACTCACCGAATACTTGGGCGATGAGTCCCGGAACTAATAATACTAATAATGTCTATCACTCATAAGGCTCACACACCTTAGGCTATGGAATCTTTTAGAACATTCAAGGTTCAACTTGTTAAAGTTTTATACTTTAATAACAAAAGGTTCAATGCTTACAATAAAAAAAAAGTTATAAAAATATAATAAAAAGACATATAACTTAGGCAAAACAGTATAAAATAAAGTGGAGAAACTTACAGGAATTTTCTAACTGGTAGTTGCTTCTGCTCCCTGAAGGTAGGACGAATGTAGATTGGATCACACCAGCCTAAATTTATACGTAACTGTCTGCAGCCTAAATTTATAACTTTGGTCTGGAGGTCAGGTTTCTAGACCGGCCCCTCAGATTAATATCATAATTGCTGGCTTTCTGATTGGCCACGGCCGCGCTACTAATGAATATATTATTTTTCTCTTGAGACACTTGTGAAAAGGTTCTCAGTAATAGATACCCTCAGGCCACAATTAACATCTCCCCTCCAAGACCTAGGGGGTGCCAAATGTTACCTTTCTTCTTGGCCCTAGCTAGACCTCCTGGTGAGATATGGAGACACAATTTCTACTAGTCCTAAGGAAGTACCTATTAACACCTAGGTGCGACTTGCCTTCAGGACAGATGTTACATTATCATTAGTCACACATATAACCCTAGACATATATCACTACACACATCTATATATATAATTGTCTAAGGGTTTTTCCGTCTGTCTGTCTGTCTGTCTGTCCTGGAAATCCCGCGTCAGAGATGCGGGATGTCTACGTCCTTTATGACATCATCGTCGCTGTGCCTGTCGCTGATTGGTCGAGGCCTGGCGGCCTCAACCAATCAGAGACGGGCACAGTATCGACGTAGAAATCCCGCGTCTCTGATTGGTCGAGGCTGCCAGGCCTCGACCAATCAGCGACGGGCACAGCGACGATGATGTCATAAAGGACGTAGACATCCCGCATCTCTGATTGGTCAAGGCTGCCAGGCCTCGACCAATCAGCAACGGGCACAGCGACGATGATGTCATAAAGGACGTAGAAATCCCACGTTTCTGATTTAGCAACGGGCACAGTATCGATGTAGATGTCATAATGGTTGCCATGGCGACGATGATGTCATAAAGGTTGCCTCGACCAATCAGCGACGGGCACAGTCTGCCGCGAATTCTGGAATCTACTACGGGGACATGCATATTCTAGAATACCCGATGCATTAGAATCGGGCCACAATCTAGTAAATATATATATACACATATTTCACCACAGTGGTATCAGGTTTATATTGGGTTTTTATGTTTGGCTGCTGTCACACTATTTTTCCAAATGTATGCTGGCAGTCATGTGAGGGCTGCTGTCACACACTATTTTTCCAAATTTATGCTGGCAGTCATGTGCGGGCTTGAGGGAGGCAGAATGAACAAAGAGAGGCAATTTAGAAATTGTGTTTGGTAGGGGTTGAGAGTTTATGCCATTTCTCATGTGGTAAAATTTATAAGGCAGCTTTATTCTTTGGGTCAGTATGATTACAGTGTTACCTCATTTATGTAATTTTGGCATGTTTTGGTGCTTTTACACAATAAAACTTTTAAAGAAAAAATTATTGTTTACGTTTTTAGCGATACCATTTTTATTTACAAATCATCTTTTTGATGCTGTTTTATTCCACTTTTTTCCAACAGTATGATGAAAAAGCACAGTTTGCCATTTTTATTATGGTTTTTACAGCGTTCACTGCAGGGGTTAGCTTGTGTGACACTTTTCTAGATTGGGTCATTCCGGTCGGGACAATACCAAATGTGTGTACTTTTTTGTTTGTTTGTTTTTTACATAAAAATGTTCATTTATTAATGTAATATTTTTATTTATTTATTATTATTCTGTTTTTATTATAAACAGGAGTTTTTTTTCAGAATAAATGAATATCACTAAATAAACTTATTGAAATTCATTACACCTGTAGAGAAGCTTCTTAGATCATGCTTTGAGCATGGACTAAGATGCTTTTGGTACATTGGTGACCTGGGGATAGTCATGACGACCCTGGTTACCATGACAATGATTGCAATGACGTTGCAAGGGCATCGATCTGAAGGCTTAGAGAGAGGGCTGCCATCTAAATATTGATATTTCAGCATTTAGGGGATTAATCAGCAGCAGTGCTTGCATCATTCCTCGCTGTTGGTGCAGGAGCTCGGCCACTAGGAGCCCTGAGCTCCTTCAGTGATTGGGCAGGAGGTGCTGATATCTAAGTACCTCCTGCATAATCATGCTGTGATCAGTCAGTCAGATTGACTGTACGATCACAGCCCTCAGAGTGTGGCGATCGATGATATGGGTCCCTGAACCTCTTCCTGCGTCACTCAGCTGTCACTACAGCTGTCTGCACAGAATTGTCACTGCATGTTTACACATAATGACAGTTTAAAGTCATGATGAACACAGGCCATCATGATGAAAGAACTGACACCCGAACATAACGTGCAATGTCCGTCAGTAGTCCTAAATGGGTTAGCTGCACCCTTATCCATACACAGAGTGTAACTCCAAACAAAAACAGAACTTGAGGCTGAGGCACTGTGCTACGGATGTGTTCACAGAGTCATACATGAAATACGGAAGAAAAAGAAAGACACCCCAAAAGAGCTTTGGCATTCATGGAAACCACCAGACCTTAAATGTAACAAAATGGGAAGAGTGCTGGCAAGAAGAATAAACCATAGGAGCAGAAAAAGAGAAAAATTCAGCAAGATAATCCTTAACTGGAGAGCTGGGACTCCAAATACAATTGGAAAAAGGTAATTAGTCAGCCACCAATTGCGCAAGTTCTCCCACTTAAAAAGATGGGAGAGGCCTGTAAATGACATCACAGGTAGACCACAACTATGAGAGTCAAAATGAGAAAACAAATCCAGAAAATCACCTTGTCTGATTTGGCAAGATTTATTTTGAAAATGATGGTGGAAAATAAGTGTTTGGTCATTAACAAACGTTCATCTCAACATTTTGCTACATATCCTTTATTGGCAATGACAGAAGTCAAACGTTTTCTGTAAGTCTTCACAAGGTTGGAACACACTGTTGGTGTTATGTTGGGCCATTCCTCCATGCAGATCTTCTCTAGAGCAGTGATGTTTTGGGCGTGTTACTGGGCAGCATGGACTTTCAACTCCCTCCAAAAGTTTGTTATGGGGTTGAGATCTGGAGACTGGCTTGGCCACTCCAGGACCTTTATATGCTTCTTACGAAGCCACTCCTTCGTTGCCCTGGTGGCGTGCATGCGATCATTATCATGCTGAAAGACCCATCCACATTTCATCTTCAATGCCTTTGCTGATGGAAGGAGGTTTGCACTCAAAATCTCATGATACATGGCCCCATTCATTCTTTCATGTACACGGATCCGTCATCCTGGTCCCTTTGCAGAGAAACAGCCCCAAAGCATGATGTTGTCACCCCCATCCTTCACAGTAGGTATGGTGTTCGTTGGATGCAACACAGCATCTGTCTCCTCCAAACACGACGAGTTTTGTTTCTATCAAACATTTCTACTTTGGTTTCATCAGACCATATGACATTCTCCAAATACTATTCTGGATAATCCAAATGCTCTCTAGCAAACTTCTGATGTCCTGGCTTAAGCAGGGAGACATGACAGGCACTGCAGGATCTGAGTCCCTGGTGGCGTAATGTGTTATTGATGGTAGCCTTTGTTACGGTGGTCCCAGCTCTATGCAGGTCATTCACTAGGTCACCCTATGTGGTTCTGGGATTTTTACTCACTGTTCTTGTGATCATTTTGACCCCACAGAGAGAGATCTTGCGTGGAGCCCCAGATCGAGGGAGATTATCAGTGGTCTTGTATGTTTTCCATTTTCTTATTATTGCTCCCACAGTTGACTTCATCACACCAAGCTGCTTGCCTATTGCAGATTCAGTCTTCCAAGCCTGGTGCAGGGCTACAATTTTATTCTTGGTGTCCTTTGACAGCTCTTTCCTTTTCACCATAGTGGAGTTTGGAGTGTGATTGTAATTGTGGACAGGTGTATTTTATACTGATAACAAGTTCAAAAAGGTGCATTACTACAGGTAATAATGAGTAGAGGACAGAGGAGCCTCTTAGGCCTCTTTCACACTTCCGTCTTTCATATCCCGTCATAATGCGTTGTTTTGTGAAAAAAAGGGATCCTGCGATTTTGAACCTGTATTAGCGACGGATTGTGTAACAATTATAGTGGTACACTCAGGAATCTCTTGGCTTGAGACAAATAAGAAAGCAGAACCAAGTAAAGTGATAAGTCTGTATTATTAAAACAAACACTGGTGCAATGCGTGAGCAAGTTCAAAAACACAGCAAATAAGGTGAAATCAGGATAAGGTCCTTGCAGCTCTGCTGCAGGCAAAGTCAATATTCAAATGCACAAATGTGGATGCAGTACGTGCACAACAGTTCTAATGGACAGCAAACAGGGTTCTTCTTCTTAGGAATAGTTCATTAACAGCTCTGCTGCAGGCAAAGTCTTATGGGCGTAGCACTTTCTGGGGAAATGCAGATCAAAAGACACAGTTCATACCAAGGCTGGCCATACTAGCAAAGAGTCTGGAAGCAGTGCAGAGCTACGAGTCCAGAAACAGTCAGATAAACTAGCAATGGATACCAAGCAAGATTAGCTGTAGCAGGATGAGCTTTCATGTCCCAGTAGGCAGGAGAAGGATGTAGAGTAACAGGCAAAAACAGCTTGTAGCACCAGAACCTCTGCAAACTGAGGTTTGCTGAGAAGGCGGAGCTGGAGTATCTGAAGAGGGGAAGTCTCTTGCAGCACAAGCCAGGGATTCATGCAGAATACACAAGCAAGGGGTAGGAGACAAGCCAAGCTTATAAAGACAGGGAAGTCAGATCACATGAGCAGATTCGAGGCAGCAGATGCCATCTTGGAAAATGGCAATAAAGCAAAACAGATGAACAAGGAATCCAGAGGCCTTACATATTGTGACAGATGGCCACACGTTTCATCCATCGTGCGCTGGATCCGTTGTAAAATTGCTGTTCGTCGGGCGGAGAAAACACACTTAAAGAAGAAGTTACAGGTCTTTGAGAGCCAGAAATCTTGCACATTTTTAGGTGACCAAATACTTATTTTCCACCATAATTTGCAAAATAAATCTTGCCAAATCAGACAAAGTGATTTTCTGGACTTGTTTTCTCATTTTGACTCTCATAGTTGTGGCCTACTTATGATGTCAATTACAGGCCCCTCTCATCTTTTTAAGTGGGAGAACTTGCGCAATTTGTGGCTGACTAAATACTTTTTTCCCCCACTGTTTCAGAGTAACACCCTCCATAATCTAAACTTCCCACCCCCATCTCCAAGACTTATCTCATGCTGTGCCACTTTTCTGAAATGCACTACCCCAGTCATTCTGACTAATACCTAGACCCCATGATTTTAAATGCGCTTTAAAAGCACATCTCTTTAGACAAGCTTATCATCTCAATTCACCAACCTAACATTCCCCTGTTCCCTTATTCTAAATTTTACTTAGAACCTGGTTCCTCCTATTCATCTGTGTCCACTTTGCCCTGGCCACCCAATAGCACTAGCCATCTGTGCAGGTTCATGCAGGTTATTTAAAATGCCCTATTTATTATAATTATTATGCATGACAAGCACTTTCTACCTCTTGTGTCCCCCCTATTTCCTTATAGATTGTAAGCTTGAGAGCAGGACCCTCACTTCTCCTGTAACTGATGAATTTTGTGTTACTTTGTGATGTCTTTTTTGTTTATACATTAATTGTAAAGTGCTGTGGAATTTGCTCCCGTAATATAAATAAAATTATTATTTTCAATGGAAGAATAAGTTGCAGAGGTAAGAACCACATTTATGAGACATTCCAGGCAAAAACTGGAAAAAGGAAGTAAAAAGACAAGGCTGGAGCTACCAATGTGCAATTTTGGACAGGGCACCATTTAGTGTAAGGCTGGCCCTGAACATAGTCATCGAGTACTAAAAAGTACAATTAAAAATCCCTCCATTCTTTCCAAGCATATTGCAATTTTAATAATTTATGATTATGAGAATAACCCTTTAAAAACACTTTTTAAACTAGAATACTGTTTGGTAGACATATGTATGAGCCTATAAAAACAAATATTAGAAAGAGTCAAGCAAGATAAGCACTGACAAGTTGGATAGATATAATAAGTAACAACTTGCTTCTGTCTGCACTCTGCACATATTCCCACTTTACAATTGAAGTGCAGTTAAAAACTACATCTGAAATCCTCAAAGTCATAAAATCTGGTCTGGATGGTTGCTCTCAACTCCAACCTTGCAGGAACCAAAAAACCCATGGATCTATCCAAATATAGCAATTACTAAGGAATATCACTAATATGCATAACAGTGGCGTAACTACCGCGGTCGCAGCGGTCGCCAGTGCGACCGGGCCCGGCAGGTCAGGGGCCCGGACCCGGCAGGTCAGGGGCACCCAACACCATGTTGCAGTGCAGGAGATTCCTCCTGCACGGCAACAGTCCGAGGCGTATCTAGGGGGAGGGGGCAGCCGGGGCACGTGAGAGACAGGAAGCAGCTCCAGTCATCATGCCGGGTGAGACTGTCATCTTCTGCTCTAGTCTGCAGCCCCGGGATAGAAGGTGAGAGCAGGGGGGGGGAGGTGCGGGACGGAGCCGCTTTAGTCAGGAAAAGCTGCGGAGCTGCAGCCGATTTACATCAGCCACCCCTGTACCAGAGAGGAGATTGTGAGTTGTGTATATGAGCTGGTATCGTGTGTGTGTGTGTGTGTGTCAGGGACTTGTGTCCCTTGTCCCCGTGTGCCAGTCTCCCTTGCCCATTTGTCCCTGTGTGTCCCCATGTGCCTGTCTCCTTTGTCCCCTTGTGCTTGTGTCAGTCTCCCTTGCCCACTAGTCCCTGTGTGTCAGTCTCCCTTTCCCACTTGTCCCTGTGTCCCCTTGTGCTTGTATCCCTTGCCCACTTGTCCCCATGTGCCCCTTGTGTCAGGCTCCCTTGCCCACTAGTCCCCTTGTGTCAGTCTCCCTTGTCCCCTTCTGTCAGTCTCCCTTGCCCACTAGTCGCCTTGTAACCTTCTCCCCTGCCTCCTAGCCCCCATGTGTCCCCTTGTGCCTGTCTTTCTTGCTCCGTAGCCCCCCTATGTTACCCTTGTGCCTGTCTCCCCTAGCCCCCTTGTGTCCTTGTCCCCTGCCCCCTCGTCACCATTTGCTCGTGTCTTTCTCACTGCCCCTGTATGGAGGGGCTGCATTATACTATTAGGGGGTCTGCGTTGTATTCTGTGGGGGTTACATTGAGTTGCATGGCAGGGCTGCAGGGGGGGGCCCCATTTGGAAGTTCGCACCAGGGCCCCTAACTTTGAAGTTACGCCACTGATGCATAATAAACCACTACCATCTCTAGTGCAGTTTTCTTGGTCCAGATTGTCTTTTTTTATTTGTATATGTTTTTCCTTGTCAGTACAAAGATTCTAGCAGAATAGAATACAGTTCTTTTTCATGGATGAGTGTCTGTCTTTCAGAATTGGTACAGCTTTATTTGTTGTGGTTTGTTTCATGGCATGTGTCAGACAGTCTGCTGCTTTTAAGATGATATTGAAGTGACAATATTCATTCTTTCAAAAAATGTTGCCTTATGGTCGCCATTCATAAAAAATGCTTGAATGTTCTGTACTGATATTGTGATAATGCAATTCGTTCCAAGAGCTGCACTTGTACTGAGTGATTTTTCTCCTATTGATTTTAGAGTTCATTTCTATTCAGTACTATACAACGTGTGCATTAAAGGTTGGTAAGCTTTATTCAATAGCGTAAAAAAACAGGTCTCATGTAAATGTATCTCTTAAAGTGAAATTCTGAGCAATTGCGTAAAATGAGTAAAGTGCGACTACTAGAATCACTATTATGCACTATTATTTGTGTGTATTGAGGGTTCTGTTAACATTGAAAATCTTAAAGGGGATCTGGCAGCAGGATTTCACCTTTCAAACTATTTACATGCACATGCAACTCAAAAAGACAAGTTCAGCAAGACCCCTGCATGGCCTGTCTGACCCTCCATTGCTAAAAAAAAAATCAATGTTTGAATTGATATGCAAATGACAACTCCTCTACCTGAAGTCACATGGCATAATGGTTGTCAGTCAAGCAGAAGGAGGCAGTGTTGGGTGTGGAATAGAGTTGGAGTGACAGAGGCTTCAAATCTACAGCCTCATTTGCATGTCAATTTAAATGCTGATTTCTCAGCAATAGAGGAATGACCTGGCCATGAGCTATAATGAGCTATATGCACAAATGAATAGTTTGGGGAGTGAATTCCTGTGACAAATTCCCATTAAAGATGGAAACATGTTACATTTCTCCACATTCTGCAGCTAATGGGCAAAACTGAGAATTATTCTTGCTTCCATCCCTCTATGCACTCGTCACCTAGTGCTGCAACTTTTTAAAATATTTTTTTAATTACTTCCTTCCCAACTAGACAATTTTCCATTTTCGCACTTTTGCTTTTCTTTCCATTCGTTGCATAGCCATAACATTTTATATTTCCATTCACACAATTATATGAGGAATATTATCTGTTGGACAAGTTGGACCTTTGAATGACATCAAATATTTTACACTGTGCAAAAAAATCCAAATATTGCGATATAGCAAAATAAACACAATTCCACTCATGTTTTTTTTAATTTATTTTGACAGCGTTCATTATGCTGAAAAAATAATCTGGCAATAAGAAATCAGTATGATTAGAGCGATACCAATAAAGCAACGCATTTCTTTATTTAAGTGATTAAAAATAGTCTACATTTGTATATATATTATATATATATATATATATATATATATATATATATTTATAAAGCTAAGTGTATGTATGTGTGTGTATATGTATCAAGTCATGCCCATTCCACATAGCCCTGCCCACTCTGCATAGTCACACTCACTCCACATGCAAAGCCCAGTCTACACGGCCCATATTGTTAGTGCACATGGGCGGAGACATTCACCTCGAAAGCCACCGTGCAAAATTCACCGGCTGCGACATCCCAGCCTCTGTGAGCTGCAATCAGGGCTGCCACCTTCAGAATATCAGTGCGTGGCAGGCATAGGCCACATCTAGCTTCGTCATGAATGGAGTTGCTCTTGTGAGGCATGACATTAAGGGAAAGGGAGAAGCCTCATGGATTACACTGCTGTGCTCATAACAGGAAGTTGCTGTGCACGTGTGAAGGGAATAGAGGAGTGAGGTCAAGATGAGAGGAGTGAGGTCAAGATGAGAGGAGTGAGGGGAAATGAGAGGAGAGGAAAATGAGAGGAGTGAGGGGAAAATAGTGGAGTGAGGGAGAAATGAGTTGTGTAAAGTGAAAACGAGAGGTGTGAGGTGAAAATGAAGAGGTGTGAGGTAAAAATGAGAGGAGTGAGGAAAAAAAGTGGAGAGATCGGAAAATGTCAGGTGTGAGGTCAAAATGACAGTTGTGAGGGAGAAAATGAGAAGATTGAGGGCAAAATGAGAGGTATGAGGGAGAAAATGAAGAGTGAGGGGAAAATGGAAGATGTGAGGGCAAAATGAGAGATGTGTAGGGGAAAATGAGAGGCGTGATGGGAAAATAAGAGAAGTGAGGTGCTGCTACAGTATGAGGCTGGGTATAGAAAAGAGTGAAGCGCTGCAGGTGGAGGCTGTGTATAAGGCCACAGTCACATGTTCAGTATTTGGTCAGTATTTTACCTCCGTATTTATAAGCCAAAACCACGAGTGGGAGAAAAATGCAGAAGTTGTGATGTGTTTCTAATATACTTTTTCTATCATTGGTTTCCTCCAAGTTTTAGCTTACAAATACTGAGGTAAAAATACTGACCAAATAATGTGTGAACGAGGTCTAAAGGAGAAAAGTGTGGTGCTGCATAAGAAGTAGGCTGTGTATACAATAGGCTTTATAGCAATTAGTGCAATTTCTCTCGGGAGCAAGTGTTTCTAATTGTATATGGAAGAGGAGTGTGAGGTGCTGCCAGAAGAGGGGACTATAAAGGAGAAAAGCTGTGCTGCAGAAAAATGCTGCATATAAAGGAGAAGCATGTCTCCCAGTGACAGCCCAGTTTGCAACATTGCCAAAGGATCAGGACAGGCCAAACTGCTTCAAAAGTGCAGTGCCAGCATTTGGAATTAATCCACAATGTCACACAAGAAGGCTCCCGAAGCAGTGGACAGACTACTGCAAGACTTGCATGGAAACAGTTCTATCATGGGAGGTGTAGTTGTTGTTTTGACAGATGACTTTCGACAAACACTATCCGTTATACCAAAATCAACTCCTACAGATTAACTCAATGCCTGCCTAAAAGCATCATACCTTTGGAAACAAGGGAAGAAAATGTTGGTGAACACAAACATGAGGGTCCACATGACAACCGATGTTTCAGCTGGACTGTTCTTATGCTAGCTGTTGACTATTGGAGATGGCAAGGCACCAGTAAACTCAACCACTGGACAAATCATGTTTCCAAGCAACTTTTGCAAAATCGTTACATCAATTGAGGAGCTAAAAGAAAAGGATTTTCCAAAATTCAATGCAACTTCAGAAAGTCTGGCTGGCTGTGTGAAAGGATTATTTTTGCTCCGAAAAATGATAGTGTCAACAAGATCAATCTTCAAATCAAAATCAGCTTCTCTACAAGTCTGACAACCATTCCATTCCAGTGTCAGTTGAATTCCAACCATAGTACACCTCATTCTACTCAATGTGCTTCTGATTAGATGATAACCTGAACCAAATCTTATTTAACAAAGGAAAGTATAAAACCACTTCTGTGATGTTCACAATCCTCTTGCAAAAGGACAAGCAGCATGGCGAAACAAATGCTAGCAATGTCCCAAAAGTAATCTGAATGAAAAATAACTTTTAACCATGCCAAAGGAGTTGAAAAGAAAAGAATTGAGTGAAGAAAAGAAGGGCTCAATTCTGGCTCTATTAGCAGAAGAACACAGTGAGCATCATGTTGCCTCCATCCTTATAATTTCTAAGATGGCAGTCCATTACAACAAGGTCAATCAGCAGATATTGGGGACAACAAAGCTACAGACCGACAGAGGGCAAAAATAACTCTCCACTTACCAAGATGACCATCATATTATTCAAATGTGACTCAGCAACCACAGGATGACATGAAGTGACCTACAAAAGGAATGGCAAATAGCAGCTAGAATGAAGTGCACACCAAAAACACACCAACGCAGGACTCAAGTCATGTAAAGCTAGAAAAAAGCCTTTCATCAATGAGCAAAGGAAAACAAGCCTGACTGAAGTTTTCCAAAGACCATAAGGATTGGACCATAGAGGACTGGAGTAAGGTAATCTTCTCTGATTAGTCAAATTTTTAGCTTTGCCCAATAACAGCTCATCTCATGGTTAGTCGGAGACCTGGAGAAGTGTACAAGCCACAGTGTCTTGCACCCACTGTGAAATTTGGTGGAGGATCAATGATGATCTGGGGATGCTTCAGCAAGGCTGGAATTTGGCAGGTTAATCTTTGCAAAGGATGTATGAATCAAGCCACATTCAAGGTTATCCTGGAAAAACAATTGATTCCTTCTGCTCAGGAAATGTTACCCTACTCTGAAGACAGGTTTTACCAGCAGGACAATGTGCCATGCCACAGAGCTAGGTCAATCAAGGTGTGGATGAAGGACCACCACATCAAATCCCTGTCATGGCAAGCCAAATCTCCAGACCTGAACCCCATTGAAAACCTCTGGAATAGAGTTGAGCGACCTTGACCTTTTTAGAGTCGAGCCGGGTTTCGCGAAACCCGACTATCTCAAAAGTCGGGTCGAGTGAAATCGGCCGATTATGACGTAAAGTCGGGATCGACCGAAACACGAAACCCAATGCAAGTCAATGGGGCAGCATAGTTGGCAGTGAGTGGGGGCCAGGAAAACACCTAGAGTGCCCATTTTAATGTCAAAACCATCCATTCTTCTTAATGAAGCTTGTCAAGCGTAATTTACCTTATAATAATTGGAAGGCATTTGAAATTGGGGGTCATTTGGCTAAAGTTGTGGTGGGTAGGGCTGGTTCAAGTAATTAGTGGGCCCAGGAAATCTGGACCATGTCACGGCAGTGGAGCAGGGAGAGGTAAGTATTTCAACTTTGCAAGTGCTGTGAACCTGAGCAAGCAGGGGGGGCCCACTCGTTGGCATTGGCACTGGCACAGGGCCCCTCAAAGTACAGCGGTGTGTTTGCACGGCGGGGGCGCCTCCCACCGGCAGCAACACTTTTACGTACTATGAGAGGCCCTGTGCCAGTGACGTCGCCAACTAGTATTCCTCCCCCCACCTGATGAAGGAACCTGCACTTTCATCTGCACCTTCCTGTTTGTCCCCGTGTAAGGTGGTATGGTATGCGGGAAGAGCAACCTGACTTTCAGCAGGGTCACAATGTTGTTGTGTAGCGTGCACGGGGAATGTTGCGTTATGGGTCAATGTACCAGCAGACTCATCTATCACTGGCTGGGCAATGGGCAGGATGAGGAGGAAACACAGATATAGGCCCAAAGAATAAAGTTGGCTAAATGCAGTTCAAAATTGGTAACACAGGAATAACCAGGGGGCATTGCAGTGGAGGACAACTGGAATGAGGGGCTGACACAGAGAGTAGGCCCAAATCAGTAAGTAGTCGAAATGCAGTTCAAAATTGGCAACCGTAGTAAACAGGCGGCACAGCTTTGTTCAGTGGAGGAGAACAGCAAGGAGTGGCAGACACCAATAGTAGGCCCCAATCCAACTAGTAGGCCAAATGCAGTCTAACATTAACAACTACTTAACGAGCGCCTGAAAACGGAATTTCAGGGCAGGAAACCAGGAGAACAGCAAGGAGCGGCAGACACTGTTAGTAGGCCCCAAACCAACTAGTACGCCAAATGCAGTTGTTCCATTTAACCACAATTTAACGAGAGCCTGAAGATAGAAGCTCAGGAAAGGCAACCTGGAGAACACCTTGGTGTGGAACACACCATCTCTCTCCACCCCATACCCATTTTGTAGGCCTAATGCAGTGTAGTTTTCTACAACTACTAAACGAGAGTCGGAAGACCGAAGCAATGGCAAGGAAACCTGGGGAACACCTTGGAGTGTAACACACCATCTCTCTCCACCCGATACCCATTTTGTAGGCCTAATGCAGTGTAGTTTTCTACAACTACTAAACGAGAGTCGGAAGATCGAAGCAATGGCGAGGAAACCTGGAGAACACCTTGGAGTGTAACACACCATCTCTCTCCACCCCATAGCCAATTTGGAGGCCTAATGCAGTGTAGTTTCCAACAACTACTAAACGAGAGCATTAAGATCAAAGCTCTGGATAGGCAACCTGGAGAACACCTTGGAGTGTAACACACCATCTCTCTCCACCCGATACCCATTTTGTAGGCCTAATGCAGTGTAGTTTTCTACAACTACTGGACGAGAGTCGGAAGACCGAAGCAATGGCAAGGAAACCTGGGGAACACCTTGGAGTGTAACACACCATCTCTCTCCACCCGATACCCATTTTGTAGGCCTAATGCAGTGTAGTTTTCTACAACTACTAAACGAGAGTCGGAAGACCGAAGCAATGGCAAGGAAACCTGGGGAACACCTTGGAGTGTAACACACCATCTCTCTCCACCCGATACCCATTTTGTAGGCCTAATGCAGTGTAGTTTTCTACAACTACTAAACGAGAGTCTGAAGACCGAAGCAATGGCAAGGAAACCTGGGGAACATCTTGGAGTGTAACACACCATCTCTCCCCACCCGATACCCATTTTGTAGGCCTAATGCAGTGTAGTTTTCTACAACTACTAAACGAGAGTCGGAAGACCGAAGCAATGGCAAGGAAACCTGGGGAACACCTTGGAGTGTAACACAACATCTCTCTCCACCCGATACCCATTTTGTAGGCCTAATGCAGTGTAGTTTTCTACAACTACTAAACGAGAGTCGGAAGACCGAAGCAATGGCAAGGAAACCTGGGGAACACCTTGGAGTGTAACACACCATCTCTCTCCACCCGATACCCATTTTGTAGGCCTAATGCAGTGTAGTTTTGTACAACTACTAAACGAGAGTCGGAAGACCGAAGCAATGGCAAGGAAACCTGGGGAACACCTTGGAGTGTAACACACCATCTCTCTCCACCCCATAGCCAATTTGGAGGCCTAATGCAGTGTAGTTTCCAACAACTACTAAACGAGAGCATTAAGATCGAAGCTCTGGAAAGGCAACCTGGAGAACACCTTGGAGTGTAACACACCATCTCTCTCCACCCGATACCCATTTTGTAGGCCTAATGCAGTGTAGTTTTCTACAACTACTAAACGAGAGTCGGAAGACCGAAGCAATGGCAAGGAAACCTGGGGAACACCTTGGAGTGTAACACACCATCTCTCTCCACCCGATACCCATTTTGTAGGCCTAATGCAGTGTAGTTTTCTACAACTTCTAAACGAGAGTCTGAAGACCGCAGCAATGGCAAGGAAACCTGGGGAACACCTTGGAGTGTAACACACCATCTCTCTCCACCCGATACCCATTTTGTAGGCCTAATGCAGTGTAGTTTTCTACAACTACTAAACGAGAGTCGGAAGACCGAAGCAATGGCAAGGAAACCTAGGGAACACCTTGGAGTGTAACACACCATCTCTCTCCACCCCATACCCAATTTGTAGGCCTAATGCAGCCTACTTTCCGACAACTACTAAACGAGAGCATGAAGATCGAAGCTCAGGAAAGGCAACCTGGGGAACACCTTGGAGTGTAACACACCCTCTCTCTACACCACGGAAGGGCTGATTCTTAGGAAGGAAGGCTGTCGGAAAGAAGCAGGGCGCGTCCGAGGGTGATTATATTCTTATTAGGTAAATACTCACCCTCGGACGCGCCCTGCTTCTTTATTTGTAATGAATGTTTATTTGCAATGTGGTTTTGACTTACTCTATTTTTTTGGTAAATAATGATTTTATTATTTTCATTGTTTTGCATCTTCTTGGCAATAATATAAAGAAGACGCGACAGGACAACACTCGGTGGATGCCATATCTGTGTTTTAAATTGAAAAAAACTTTCAGTTAACTACTTGCAGGAGAAAGTTATTGTAGCTGGTGGCCATTTTTAGTACTGTACCAGATTTTTGTTGTATGTGTTTGTTTTTAATGTTAAAATGTCTGCATTTGATATCTCTCGGGCGGGCAGCACGGTGGCGCAGTGGTTAGCACAGCAGCCTTGCAGCGCTGGGGTCCTGGGTTCTAATCCCACTCAGGACAACATCTGCAAAGAGTTTGTATGTTCTCTCCGTGTTTGCGTGGGTTTCCCCCGGGTACTCCGGTTTCCTCCCACATTCCAAAGACATACTGATAGGAAATCTAGATTGTGAGCCCCATCGGGGACAGCGATGATAATGTGTGCAAACTGTAAAGCGCTGCGGAATATGTTAGCGCTATATAAAAATAAAGATTATTATAATAAAGATTATTATCTCTCCAGTATTTTCTTTTTTATAAGCAAAATACTTATTTTTATATTTTCTGATGTTGGTTCAAGGGGTACACGGGCAGCAGTAGACAGGTCAGTGGAGGCCTAATGGAAGGAGGGACCGCAGACAGGCTTCGAAGGCCTAACATAATAAATTGGGCTGGCTGTAGGCAATTTAAAATTTGTTCCAGGGGAACACGGGCAGCAGTGGCCTGGTCTGTGTAGTAGTAAGGGAAAGAACGGGCCGCAGACAGGCTTCGAAGGCCTAACATAACAAAAATTGGGATATAGGCAATTTACAATTGGTTCCAGGGGAACACGGACAGCAGTAGACAGGTCAGTGGAGGCCTAGTGGAAGGAGGGACCGCAGACAGGCTTCGAAGGCCTAACATAATAAATTGGGCTTGCTGTCGGCAATTTTAAATTGGTTCCAGGGGAACACGGGCGGCAGTAGCCAGGTCAGTGTAGTAGTAGTGGAAAGAACGGGCCGCAGACAGACTTCGAAGGCCTAACATAACAAAAATTGGGCTGTAGGCAATTTAAAATTGGTTCCAGGGGAACACGGGCAGCAGTAGACAGGTCAGTGGAGGCCTAGTGGAAGGAGGGACCGCAGACAGGCTTCGAAGCCCTAACATAATAAATTGGGCTTGCTGTCGGCAATTTTAAATTGGTTCCAGGGGAACACGGGTGGCAGTAGCCAGGTCAGTGTAGTAGTAGTGGACAGAACGGGCCGCAGATAGGCTTCAAAGGCCTAACATAACAAAAATTGGGCTGTAGGCAATTTAAAATTGGTTCCAGGGGAACACGGGCAGCAGTAGACAGGTCAGTGGAGGCCTAGTGGAAGGAGGGACCGCAGACAGACTTCGAAGCCCTAACATAATAAATTGGGCTGGCTGTAGGCAATTTAAAATTGGTTCCAGGGGAACACGGGCAGCAGTGGCCTGGTCTGTGTAGTAGTAGTGGAAAGAACGGGCCGCAGACAGGCTTCGAAGGCCTAACATAACAAAAATTGGGATGTAGGCAATTTACAATTGGTTCCAGGGGAACACGGACAGCAGTAGACAGGTCAGTGGAGGCCTAGTGGAAGGAGGGACCGCAGACAGGCTTCGAAGGCCTAACATAATAAATTGGGCTTGCTGTCGGCAATTTTAAATTGGTTCCAGGGGAACACGGGCGGCAGTAGCCAGGTCAGTGTAGTAGTAGTGGAAAGAACGGGTTGCAGACAGGCTTCGAAGGCCTAACATAACAAAAATTGGGCTGTAGGCAATTTAAAATTGGTTCCAGGGGAACACGGGCAGCAGTAGACAGGTCAGTGGAGGCCTAGTGGAAGGAGGGACCGCAGACAGGCTTCGAAGCCCTAACATAATAAATTGGGCTTGCTGTCGGCAATTTTAAATTGGTTCCAGGGGAACACGGGCGGCAGTAGCCAGGTAAGTGTAGTAGTAGTGGAAAGAACGGGCCGCAGACAGGCTTCGAAGGCCTAACATAACAAAAATTGGGCTGTAGGCAATTTAAAATTGGTTCCAGGGGAACACGGGTAGCAGTAGACAGGTCAGTGGAGGCCTAGTGGAAGGAGGGACCGCAGACAGGCTTCGAAGCCCTAACATAATAAATTGGGCTGGCTGTAGGCAATTTAAAATTGGTTCCAGGGGAACACGGGCAGCAGTAGACAGGTCAGTGGAGGCCTAGTGGAAGGAGGGACCGCAGACAGGCTTCGAAGGCCTAACATAATAAATTGGGCTGGCTGTAGGCAATTTAAAATTGGTTCCAGGGGAACACGGGCAGCAGTGGCCTGGTCAGTGTAGTAGTAGTGGAAATAACGGCCGCAGACAGGCTTCGAAGGCCTAACATAACAAAAATTGGGCTGTAGGCAATTTAAAATTGGTTCCAGGGGAACACGGGCAGCAGTAGACAGGTCAGTGGAGGCCTAGTGGAAGGAGGGACCGCAGACAGGCTTCGAAGCCCTAACATAATAAATTGGGCTTGCTGTCGGCAATTTTAAATTGGTTCCAGGGGAACACGGGCGGCAGTAGCCAGGTCAGTGTAGTAGTAGTGGAAAGAACGGGCCGCAGACAGGCTTCGAAGGCCTAACATAACAAAAATTGGGCTGTAGGCAATTTAAAATTGGTTCCAGGGGAACACGGGCAGCAGTAGACAGGTCAGTGGAGGCCTAGTGGAAGGAGGGACCGCAGACAGGCTTCGAAGCCCTAACATAATAAATTGGGCTGGCTGTAGGCAATTTAAAATTGGTTCCAGGGGAACACGGGCAGCAGTGGCCTGGTCTGTGTAGTAGTAGTGGAAAGAACGGGCCGCAGACAGGCTTCGAAGGCCTAACATAACAAAAATTGGGATGTAGGCAATTTAAAATTGGTTCCAGGGGAACACGGGCAGCAGTAGACAGGTCAGTGGAGGCCTAGTGGAAGGAGGGACCGCAGACAGGCTTCGAAGCCCTAACATAATAAATTGGGCTGGCTGTAGGCAATTTAAAATTGGTTCCAGGGGAACACGGGCAGCAGTAGACAGGTCAGTGGAGGCCTAGTGGAAGGAGGGACCGCAGACAGGCTTCGAAGGCCTAACATAATAAATTGGGCTTGCTGTCGGCAATTTAAAATTAGTTCCAGGGGAACACGGGCAGCAGTAGACAGGTCAGTGGAGGCCTAGTGGAAGGAGGGACCGCAGACAGGCTTCGAAGCCCTAACATAATAAATTGGGCTTGCTGTCGGCAATTTTAAATTGGTTCCAGGGGAACACGGGTGGCAGTAGCCAGGTCAGTGTAGTAGTAGTGGAAAAAACGGGCCGCAGACAGGCTTCGAAGGCCTAACATAACAAAAATTGGGCTGTAGGCAATTTAAAATTGGTTCCAGGGGAACACGGGCAGCAGTAGACAGGTCAGTGGAGGCCTAGTGAAAGGAGGGACCGCAGACAGGCTTCGAAGCCCTAACATAATAAATTGGGCTGGCTGTAGGCAATTTAAAATTGGTTCCAGGGGAACACGGGCAGCAGTGGCCTGGTCTGTGTAGTAGTAGTGGAAAGAACGGGCCGCACACAGGCTTCGAAGGCCTAACATAACAAAAATTGGGCTGTAGGCAATTTAAAATTGGTTCCAGGGGAACACGGGCAGCAGTAGACAGGTCAGTGGAGGCCTAGTGGAAGGAGGGACCGCAGACAGGCTTTGAAGCCCTAACATAATAAATTGGGCTTGCTGTCGGCAATTTTAAATTGGTTCCAGGGGAACACGGGCGGCAGTAGCCAGGTCAGTGTAGTAGTAGTGGAAAGAACGGGCCGCAGACAGGCTTCGAAGGCCTAACATAACAAAAATTGGGCTGTAGGCAATTTAAAATTGGTTCCAGGGGAACACGGGCAGCAGTAGACAGGTCAGTGGAGGCCTAGTGGAAGGAGGGACCGCAGACAGGCTTCGAAGCCCTAACATAATAAATTGGGCTGGCTGTAGGCAATTTAAAATTGGTTCCAGGGGAACACGGGCAGCAGTAGACAGGTCAGTGGAGGCCTAGTGGAAGGAGGGACCGCAGACAGGCTTCGAAGGCCTAACATAATAAATTGGGCTGGCTGTAGGCAATTTAAAATTGGTTCCAGGGGAACACGGGCAGCAGTGGCCTGGTCAGTGTAGTAGTAGTGGAAAGAACGGGCCGCAGACAGGCTTCGAAGGCCTAACATAACAAAAATTGGGCTGTAGGCAATTTAAAATTGGTTCCAGGGGAACACGGGCAGCAGTAGACAGGTCAGTGGAGGCCTAGTGGAAGGAGTGACCGCAGACAGGCTTCGAAGGCCTAACATAAGAAAAATGTCAATACAATGGTATTGACAGTGCCAGGCATTGAAGGATGTCAGCGCATAGACTAAACATTGGTGGAGCTGTGAGAGAAAATTTTGCAAGTGGTAGAGCACTGTTTGAGCTGGGGGGGGGACTGTCTTGTGGCCGGCGGTACAGGCCCAGGGCCCCTCATATTACAACGGTGTGTCTGACGTTGGGTGCGCACCACCACCGCCAGACACTTTATTGTACTATGAGGGACCTAGTGGCAGTGCCGTCGACCAATAGCGGGCACACCCACCTCCTCAGACAAACAGTACTCTCACGGGTGCTGGCGCCAAGTGGCGATACCACGGCCCCGTGTGGGGACTTTGGCCATTTAGGGAGGTGTTAACATGTCGGATGCTGGACAATCAGGTGCTGCAAATTACAAGATTGGAAAAGTCGTTCAGAATAGTCCACAGGCAAGACCTTTAAATAGGAAAGCTAGGTGTCAGCCGGGCAAGGTGGGGCAAAAGATTTCGAAATCCAGTTGTGGTTCATTTTAATGAAGGTTAGATCATCTACATTTTGGGTAGCCGGATGAGTCCTTTTTTCTGTTAGTATTGAACCTGCAGCACTGAATACTCTTTCTGATAGGACACTAGCTGCTGGGCAAGCAAGCTCCTGCAATGCATATTCTGCCAATTCTGGCCAGGTGTCTAATTTTGATGCCCAGTAATCAAATGGGAATGACGGTTGAGGGAGAACGTCGATAAGGGATGAAAAATAGTTAGTAACCATACTGGACAAATGTTGTCTCCTGTCACTTTGAATTGATGCTGCAGTACCTGTCCTGTCTGCGGTCATAGCAAAATCACTCCACAACCTGGTCAGAAAACCCCTCTGGCCAACGCCACTTCTGATTTCTGCCCCTCTAACACCTCTGGTCTGCTGGCCCCTGCAGCTCGTGTTAGAACGATCACGGGCGCTGTGTGCAGGGAATGCCAGAAGCAAACGGTCAACAAGAGTTGATTGTTTGGTTGCTAATATTAGTTCCAAGTTCTCATGTGGCATTATATTTTACAATTTGCCTTTATAGCGAGGATCAAGGAGGCAGGCCAACCAGTAATCGTCATCGTTCATCATTTTAGTAATGCGTGTGTCCCTTTTGAGGATACGTAAGGCATAATCCGCCATGTGGCCCAAAGTTCCAGTTCTCAAATCTGTGGTTGTGCTTGGTTGAGGGTCAGTTTCAGGCAAATCCACGTCACTTGTGTCCCTCCAAAAACCAGAACCCGGCTTTGCCGCGCCAACAATTTCCACTGGCCCCGGAAAAGCTTCCTCATTAAAAATATAATCATCCCCATCATCCTCCTCGTCCTCCTCCTCCTGTTCGCCCGCTACCTCGTCCTGTACACTGCCCTGGCCAGACAATGGCTGACTGTCATCAAGGCTTTCCTCTTCCTCAGCTGCAGACGCCTGATCCTTTATGTGCATCAAACTTTGCATCAGCAGACGCATTAGGGGGATGCTCATGCTTATTATGGCGTTGTCTGCACTAACCAGCCGTGTGCATTCCTTAAAACACTGAAGGACTTGACACATGTCTTGAATCTTCGACCACTGCACACCTGACAACTCCATGTCTGCCATCCTACTGCCTGCCCGTGTATGTGTATCCTCCCACAAAAACATAACAGCCCGCCTCTGTTCACACAGTCTCTGAAGCATGTGCAGTGTTGAGTTCCACCTTGTTGCAACGTCTATGATTAGGCGATGCTGGGGAAGGTTCAAAGAACGCTGATAGGTCTGCATACGGCTGGAGTGTACGGGCGAATGGCGGATATGTGAGCAAAGTCCACGCACTTTGAGGAGCAGGTCGGATAACCCCGGATAACTTTTCAGGAAGCACTGCACCACCAGGTTTAAGGTGTGAGCCAGGCAAGGAATGTGTTTCAGTTGGGAAAGGGAGATGGCAGCCATGAAATTCCTTCCGTTATCACTCACTACCTTGCCTGCCTCAAGATCTACAGTGCCCAGCCACGACTGCGTTTCTTTCTGCAAGAACTCGGACAGAACTTCAGCGGTGTGTCTGTTGTCGCCCAAACACTTCATAGCCAATACAGCCTGCTGACGTTTGCCAGTAGCTGCCCCATAATGGGAGACCTGGTGTGCAACAGTGGCAGCTGCGGATGGAGTGGTTGTGCGACTGCGGTCTGTGGACGAGGTCTCGCTTCTGCAGGAGGACGAGGAGGAGGAGGAGAGGGTGCAAACGGCTACAGCCAACTGTTTCCTAGACCGTGGGCTAGGCAGAACTGTCCCAAACTTGCTGTCCCCTGTGGACCCTGCATCCACCACATTTACCCAGTGTGCCGTGATGGACACGTAACGTCCCTGGCCATGCCTACTGGTCCATGCATCTGTTGTCAGGTGCACCTTTGTGCTCACAGATTGCCTGAGTGCATGGACGATGCACTCTTTAACATGCTGGTGGAGGGCTGGGATGGCTTTTCTGGAAAAAAAGTGTCGACTGGGTAGCTCGTAGCGTGGTACAGCGTAGTCCATCAGGGCTTTGAAAGCTTCGCTTTCAACTAACCGGTAGGGCATCATCTCTAACGAGATTAGTCTAGCTATGTGGGCGTTCAAACCCTGTGTACGCGGATGCGAGGCTAGGTACTTCCTTTTTCTAACCATAGTCTCATGTAGGGTGAGCTGGACTGGAGAGCTGGAGATCGTGGAACTAGCGGGGGTGCCGGTGGACATGGCAGACTGAGAGACGGTGGGAGATGGTACTGTTGCCGCCGGTGCCCTAGATGCAGTGTTTCCTACTACGAAACTGGTGATTCCCTGACCCTGACTGCTTTGGCCTGGCAAAGAAACCTGCACAGATACTGCAGGTGGTGCGGAAAATGGTGGCCCTACACTGCCGGAAGGGATGTTGCGTTGATGACTAGCTTCATTGGCCGAGGGTGCTACAACCTTAAGGGACGTTTGGTAGTTAGTCCAAGCTTGCAAATGCATGGTGGTTAAATGTCTATGCATGCAACTTGTATTGAGACTTTTCAGATTCTGCCCTCTGCTTAAGGTAGTTGAACATTTTTGACAGATGACTTTGCGCTGATCAATTGGATGTTGTTTAAAAAAATGCCAGACTGCACTCTTTCTAGCATCGGATACCTTTTCAGGCATTGCAGACTGAGCTTTAACCGGATGGCCACGCTGTCCTCCAACAGGTTTTGACTTTGCCACGCGTTTTGGGCAAGATACGGGCCCGGCAGATGGAACCTGTTGCGATGTTGATGCCTGCTGCGGCCCCTCCTCCTCCGCTTCAGAACTGCTGCCGCCTGCACCCTGTTCCCCCAATGGCTGCCAATCGGGGTCAAGAACTGGGTCATCTATTACCTCTTCTTGTAGCTCGTGTGCAACTTCGTCTGTGTCACCGTGTCGGTCGGTGGTATAGCGTTCGTGATGGGGCAACATAGTCTCATCAGGGTCTGATTCTTGATCAGCACCCTGCGAGGGCAATGTTGTGGTCTGAGTCAAAGGACCAGCATAGTAGTCTGGCTGTGGCTGTGCATCAGTGCACTCCATGTCAGATTCAACTTGTAATGGGCATGGACTGTTAACTGCTTCACTTTCTAAGCCAGGGACGGTATGTGTAAAGAGCTCCATGGAGTAACCCGTTGTGTCGCCTGCTGCATTCTTCTCTGTTGTTGTTTTTGCTGAAGAGGACAAGGAAGCGACTTGTCCCTGACCGTGAACATCCACTAACGACGCGCTGCTTTTACTTTTTCCAGTTTCACGAGAGGAGGCAAAAGAGCTAGAGGCTGAGTCAGCAAGATAAGCCAAAACTTGCTCTTGCTGCTCCGGCTTTAAAAGCGGTTTTCCTACTCCCAGAAAAGGGAGCGTTCGAGGCCTTGTGTAGCCAGACGACGAACCTGGCTCCACAGCTCCAGACTTAGGTGCAATATTTTTTTTCCCACGACCACCTGATGCTCCACCACTACCACTACCCTCATTACCAGCTGACAATGAACGCCCCCGGCCACGACCTCTTCCACCAGACTTCCTCATTGTTTTAAAAACGTTACCAAACTAACGGTATTTGTTGCTGTCACACAACTTACACGGTGAGCTATAACTTCAGTATGATTTAGCTACCCCTTTACAGGTGGGTGAGACCACAACAAAAATCAGGCACAATGTTACACACTCTGTTGTTGGTGGCAACAAATGAGAGAGATGCCACACACGCAGGACTGTCACTGAAGCGCAAATGTAAATATTAATCTCCCACTGATTTGTTTTTGTTTTTTTTAAAAGGGAGACTTTAGAAAAAAAAAATAATAAAAAAAAATGATTTTTTAAGGAAGAATTTATAAACCAAATAAAATGAAATGATTGTTTCAGGGAGAATTTAGAAAACAAATAAAAAAAAAATAGGCTTTCTATGGCCCACTGAGTGAGAGAGGACGCACACAGGAGTCAGGAGTGGCACACAAGCCCAGAGGCCAATATTTATCTCCCACTGATTGATTTAGTAATTTTTTCAGGTAGATTTTGGAACCCAAATCAAGCAAAAAAATAAATAGGCTTTCTATGGCCCACAATTGGAGAGAGAGAGAGAGATGGCACACCCAGGAGTCAAGACTGGCACACAAGCAGAAAGGGCAATATTAATCTCCCACTGATTTGATATTTTTTTTTTTTTCAGGGAGACTTTAGAAAAAAAAAAAAAAAAATGAATTTTTCAGGAAGAATTTAGAAACCAAATAAAATGAAATGATTGTTTCAGGGAGAATTTAGAAAACAAATAAAAAAAAAATAGGCTTTCTATGGCCCACTGAGTGAGAGAGGACGCACACAGGAGTCAGGAGTGGCACACAAGCCCAGAGGCCAATATTTATCTCCCACTGATTGATTTATTGATTTTTTCAGGTAAAATTTAGAACCCAAATCAACCAAAAAAATAAATAGGCTTTCTATGGCCCACTATTTGTGAGAGAGATGGCACGCTCAGGACTGGCACACAAGCCCAGAGGCCAATATTAATCTCCCGCTTTTTTTTTTTTTCCAGGGAAAATTTATAAACCCAATAAAAAAAATAATAAATAGGCTTTCTATGGCCCACTATCTGAGAGAGAGAGATGGCACACTTAGGACTGGCACACAAGCCCAAAGGCCAATATTAATCTCCCACTGATTGATTTATTGATTTTTTCAGGTAGAATTTAGAACCCAAATCAAGCAAAAAAATTAATAGGCTTTCTATGGCCCACTGAGTGAGAGATGGCACACACAGGAGTCAGGAGTGGCACACAAGCCCTGAGGCCAATATTTTTCTCCCACTGATTGATGTAGTGATTTTTTCAGGTAGATTTTAGAACCCAAATCAAGCAAAAAAATAAATAGGCTTTCTATGGCCCACTGACTGAGAGATGGCACAGACAGGGATGGCACTCTAGCAGAAATGCCAATCTTAATCTCCCACAAAAAAAAAAAAAAAAAAAAAAGGAACTGTCCTTCAATTACTATCTCCCTGCAGTAATCTCAGCCAGGTATGGCAGGCAGCAATAAGGAGTGGACTGATGCACAAATTAAATAAAAAGTGTGGACAAACAAACAAGATAGCTGTGCAGAAAGGAAGGAACAAGAGGATTTGTGCTTTGAAAAAAGCAGTTGGTTTGCACAGCGGCATACACACAGCAATGCAGCTATCAGGGAGCCTTCTAGGGCAGCCCAATGAGCTACAGCGCTGAGGGGAAAAAAAAAATGTAGCTTCCACTGTCCCTGCACACCAAAGGTGGTGTTGGGCTGTGGAAATCGCTACAGCACAAGCGGTTTGGTGGTTAATGGACCCTGCCTAACGCTATCCCTGCTTCTGACGAAGCGGCAGCAACCTCTCCCTAAGCTCAGATCAGCAGCAGTAACATGGCGGTCGGCGGGAACGCCCCTTTATAGCCCCTGTGACGCCGCGGACAGCAAGCCAATCACTGCAATGCCCTTCTCTAAGATGGTGGGGACCAGGACCTATGTCATCACGCTGCCCACACTCTGCGTTTACCTTCATTGGCTGAGAAATGGCGCTTTTCGCGTCATTGAAACTCGACTTTGGCGCGAAAGTCGCGTACCGCATGGCCGACCCCGCACAGGGGTCGGATCGGGTTTCATGAAACCCGACTTTGCCAAAAGTCGGCGACTTTTGAAAATGAACGACCCGTTTCGCTCAACCCTACTCTGGAATGTAATCAAGAGGAAGATGGATAGTCACAAGCCATCAAACAAAGAAAAATTGCTTACATTTTTGTACCAGGAGTAGCATAAGGTCACCCAAAATCAGTGTGAGAGACTGGTGGAAAGCATGCCAAGACGCACGAAAGCTGTGATTAAAAAACATGGTTTTTCCACAAAATATTGATTTCAGAACTCTTCCTGAGTTAAAACATTAGTATTGTTGTTTCTAAATTATTCTGAACTTGTTTTTTTTTGCATTATTTGAGGTCTGCAAGCAATTAATTTTTTTGTTATTTTGACCATTTCTCATTTTCTGAAAATAAATACAAAATGTATTGCTTGGATCTTCAGAGACATGTTGTCAGTAGTTTATAGAATAAAAGAACAATTTACATTTTACTCAAAAATATACCTATAAAGAGAAAAATCAGACAAATTGAAAATTTTGCAGTGGTATATTAATTATTGCCAGAGCTGTCTATATATATGTGGCCCGATTCTAATGCATCGGGTATTCTAGAATATGCATGTCCCCGTAGTAAATGGACAATGATGATTCCAGAATTCGCGGCAGACTGTGCTCGTCGCTAATTGGTCGAGGCAACCTTTATGACATCATCGTCGCCATGGCAACCATTATGACATCTACGTCGATACTGTGCCCGTCGCTGAATCAGAGACGTGGGATGTCTACGTCCTTTATGACATCATCGTCGCTGTGCCCGTTCCTGATTGGCCGAGGCCTGGCGGCCTCGACCAATCAGAGATGCGGGATTTCCAGGACAGACAGACAGACAGAAAGACAGACAGACAGAAAGACAGACAGACGGAAAAACCCTTAGACAATTATATATATATATATATATATATATATATATATATATATACGTGCTCCTCACAAAATTAGAATATCATCTAAAAGTTAATTTATTTCAGTTCTTCAATACAAAAAGTGAAACTCATCTATATATATAATTGCCTAAGGGTTTTTCCGTCTGTCTGTCTGTCTGTCTGTCTGTCTGTCTGTCCTGGAAATCCCGGCTCTCTGATTGGTCGAGGCCGCCAGGCCTCGACCAATCAGAGACCGGCACAGCATCGACGTAGAAATCCCGCGTCTCTGATTGGTCGAGGCCGCCAGGCCTCGACCAATCAGCAACAGGCACAGCGACGATGATGTCATAAAGGACGTAGACATCCCGCGTCTCTGATTGGTCGAGGCCGCCAGGCCTCGACCAATCAGCAACGGGCACAACGACGATGATGTCATAATGGTTGCCATGGCGACGATGATGTCATAAAGGTTGCCTCGATCAATCAGCGACGGACACAGTCTGCCGCGAATTCTGGAATCATCATTGTCCATATATTACAGGGATATGCATATTCTAGAATACCCGATGCGTTAGAATCGGGCCACAATCTAGTATATATATAATTGTCTAAGGGTTTTTCCGTCTGTCTGTCTGTCCTGGAAATCCCGCGTCTCTGATTGGTCGAGGCCGCCAGCGACGGGCACAGCATGGCAACGATGATGTCATAAAGGTTGCCTAGACCAATCAGCGACGGGCACAGTCTGCCGCGAATTCGCCTCGACCAATCAGCGACGGGCACAGTATCGACGTAGATGTCATAATGGTTGCCATGGCGACGATGATGTCATAAAGGTTGCCTCGACCAATCAGCGACGGGCACAGTCTGCCGTGAATTCTGGAATCATCATTGTCCATATACTACGGGGACATGCATATTCTAGAATACCCGATGCGTTAGAATCGGGCCAACATCTTGTATATTATAAAGAGTCATTACAAACATAGTGATCTATTTCAAATGTTTATTTCTGTTAATGTCAATGGTTATGGATTACAGCCATTGAAAACCCAAACGTCATTATCTCAGTAAATTAGAATACTTTATAGCGCCAGCTTGAAAAATTTGAAATGTTGGCCTACTGAAATGTATGTTCTGTAAATGCACTCAATACTTGGTCGGGTCTCCTTTTGCATCAATTACTGCATCAATGCGGTGTGGCATGGAGGTAGTCTCTGGCACTGCTGAGGTGTTATGGAATGCCAGGTTGCTTTGAAAGCAGCCTTTAGCTCGTCTGCATTGTTGGGTCTGGTGTCTTTCATCTTCCTCTTGACAATACCCCATAGATTCACACTAGACCTCAAGCAGTTTGGATTGTGTGCCTCTCTACTCCTACTTCAGAGTCTGGAACCTTGATTTCCAAATGGAATGCAAAATTTACTTTCATCTGAAAACAACACCTTGGACCACTGAGCAACAGGCAGGTTCTTTTTTATACTTGGCTCAAGTAAATCACTTCTGGCATTGACTATTGGTCATGAGTGGCTTGACACAAGAAATGCAACACTTGTAGCCAATGTCCTGGATACCTCTGTGTGTCTTGGCTCTTGTAGCGATGACTCCACTCCATGAGAGTCTCCCTCAAATTTTTGAATTGCCTTTTCTTAACAATCCTTTCAAGGCTGCAGTTATACCAGTTGCTTGTGCACCTTTTTCTGCCATACTTTTTCCTTCCATTCAACTTTCCATTAATACTCTTGGATGCAGCACTCTGTGAACAGCCAGCTTCTTTAGCAATGAACCTTTGTGGCTTACCTTCCATGTGGAGAGTGTCAATGACTGCCTTCTGGACTTCTGTCAAGAAGAACCACTCATCTCTAGTCACAATGTTTTTCCTGCCTCATTTGAGACAACATAATGAAGAGGCTGATACCCTTATTCCATTGCTGTGTTATTTACTGGGTTGCTTGCTGTAGTTTTGATTATTTTTGTTTTATCTGCCTCAACTCTTAGTTCTCTCAATGATGGCTTTTTAGAACCCCATCCCCATTATTGAATGGCAGCATTATGAGTATACTGTAAAGAGGCAGAAAGCTGCCTATCAGTCTGGTTGGCGTGTTTTATACGGAGTTCATGAGTATGATAGACTATATTGCTACAAATTTGTTAGATCTCTAATTGATAAGGCAAAAAGCTAAATCCCAAATGCTTACTTATTGTACGATTACATAGAGACATTTAGGGTGCCTTCATTTGAGCTGAATACAGACCGTTAAACAAGGGCCAAATGACTAAATTCAAGTAAATCATTGCATATTTACCTTCCTCTTTCCCAGGTTTATGAAGAATGATGAGAGTAGAACTTTCACTCACAGATCATTCTGTCCTCATACATATCATGTGATCAGCAGCACATCACCTATGTATACTGGGTGATGTCCTGAATACGATGATTTACAGTGAAGAGCAAAAGGGTAAACATGTTTTGAACTTTTGACTTACAGGCTCCATAACTCATTATCCACTTCTGCTTTGAACTTGAGACTGCAATCTATACAATCATCTTGGATATCTCATGCTTAATTTGACTTGCACCTATTTAGCATATGATTAGTTATGCAGATTCTTGTCATGTCACTGCATAGTTACTATTGTGCTCTTAAAGATCTAAATTTTTTATTATTTTGTTAGTATTTTGTAAATTCACATTTGGCTTTCAAGACTGCCTGAATTTTTCTGGACATGCTCTCGATCAGTTTCAAACATGTGTTGATCGAAATTTGATCTAAGGTTTCTTCTACACATTCCCAAACTTGGTGCATACTAGTAGACTCACTTGGGTACGTATAGAGTTTTTTTTTCAATTCTACCCAAAAGTATTTGATTGGGTTGAGGTCTGGGAATGGTGGGTTCCAATTCAGCACTTCTACTTCATTGTATTTGAACCATTTCTTTGCCAGTCTTGATGTACAACGCCTTGTGAAAGTATTCGGCTCCCTGGAACTTTTCAACCTTTTCCCACATATCATGCTTCAAACTTAAAGATACCAAATGCAAATTTTTGGTGAAGAATCAACAAGTGGGACACAATTGTGAAGTTGAATGAAATTTATTGGTTATTTAAATTTTTTGTGGAAATTCAAAAACTGAAAAGTGGGGCACGCAATATTATTCGGCCCCTTTACTTTCAGTGCAGCAAACTCACTCCAGAAGTTCACTGTGGATCTCTGAATGATCCAATGTTGTCCTAAATGCCTAATTATGATAAATATAATCCACCTGCGTGTAATAAAGTCTCCGAATAAATGCACCTGCTCTGTGATAGTCTCAGAGTTCTGTTTGAAACACAGAGAGCATCATGAAGACCAAGGAACACAACAGGCAGGTCCATGATACTGTTGTGGAGAAGTTTAGATGCTACCAACAGCACCGCCACAAGGTTTGTGCAGCACTATATGGGGCTATAACATTTGTGCAGCATTATATGGGGCCATAACATTTGTGCAGCACTATATGGGGCCCTAACATTTGTGCAGCACTATATTGGGCCATAACATTTGTGCAGCACTATATGGGGCCATAACGTTTGTGCAGCACTATATGGGACCATAACATTTGTGCAGCACTATATGGGGCCCTAACATTTGTGCAGCACTATATTGGGCCATAACGTTTGTGCAGCACTATATGGGGCCATAACATTTGTGCAGCACTATATGGGGCCCTAACATTTGTCCAGCACTATATTGGGCCATAACATTTGTGCAGCACTATATGGGGCCATAACGTTTGTGCAGCACTATATGGGACCATAACATTTGTGCAGCACTATATGGGGCCATAATGTTTGTGCAGCACTATATGGGGCCATAACATTTGTGCAGCACTATATGGGGCCCTAACATTTGTGCAGCACTATATTGGGCCATAACGTTTGTGCAGCACTATATGGGGCCATAACATTTGTGCAGCACTATATGGGGCCCTAACATTTGTCCAGCACTATATTGGGCCATAACATTTGTGCAGCACTATATGGGGCCATAACGTTTGTGCAGCACTATATGGGACCATAACATTTGTGCAGCACTATATGGGGCCATAATGTTTGTGCAGCACTATATGGGGCCATAACATTTGTGCCGCACTATATGGGGCCATAACATTTGTGCAGCACTATATGGGGCCATAACATTTGTGCAGCACTATATGGGGTCATAACATTTGTGCAGCACTATATGGGGCCATAACGTTTGTGCCGCACTATATGGGGCCATAACATTTGTGCAGCACTTTATGGGGCCATAACATTTGTGCAGCACTATATGGGGCCATAACATTTGTGCAGCACTATATGGGGTCATAACATTTGTGCCGCACTATATGGGGCCATAACATTTGTGCAGCACTATATGGGGCCATAACATTTGTGCAGCACTATATGGGGCCATAACATTTGTGCAGCACTATGTGGGGCCATAACATTTGTGCAGCACTATATGGGGCCATAACATTTGTGCAGCACTTTATGGGGCGATAACGTTTGTGCAGCAGTATATGGGGCCATAACATTTGTGCAGCACTATATGGGGCCATAACATTTGTGCCGCACTATGTGGGGCCATAAAATTTGTGCAGCACTATATGGGGCCATAACATTTGTGCAGCACTATATGGGACCATAACATTTGTGCAGCACTATATGGGGCCATAACATTTGTGCAGCACTATATGGGGCCATAACGTTTGTGCAGCACTATATGGGGCCATAACGTTTGTGCAGCACTGTATGGGGCCATAACGTTTGTGCAGCACTGTATGGGGCCATAACATTTGTGCAGCACTATAAGGGGCCATAATGTTTGTGCAGCACTGTATGGGGCCATAACGTTTATGCAGAAGTATATGGGGCCATAACATCTGTGCAGCACTATATGGGGCCATAACGTTTGTGCAGCACTATATGGTGTAAGTGTCTGTATGGGGCCATAATTAACGTTTGTGGAACATTACGGTATATGGGGCAAGTGTCTGTATGGAGCATCTTATAGGGCCATAATCAAGGTTTGTGCAGCACTATATGGGGCAAATATCTTTATGGAGCATCTTATGGGGCCATAATCAGCATTTGTGCAGCATTATATTGGGCAAGTGTGTATATGGAGCACCTTATGGGGCCATTACTAACCTTTATGCAGCATTATATGGGGCATATTTTAATATGGAGCATCTTATGGGGCCCATCATAAACTGTATGGAGCATTATATGGGGCTTCTGATTCAATATGGATATTCAAAAACACTTAACCTACTGATGTCTCAATTAATTTTACTTTTATTGGTATCTATTTTAACTTTTGACATTTACCGGTAGCTGCTGCATTTCCCACCCTAGGCTTATACTCGAGTCATTAAGTTTTCCCAGTTTTTTGTGGCAAAATTAGAGGGGTCGGCTTTTACTCGGGTTGGCTTATACTCGAGTATATACGGTAATTATTTTTACATCACGTCTGACATCTTTTTTTGTCTGTTTATGTCTATATGAGCCGGGCACAGAACGTGGCTGATTGCACTTTGGTACTTGCCTCAAATAGATGGATACTATCGAAAATTATGTCATATAGAGCACAAGTGACTCAGTCTGCATCATTAAAGTCAATGGCTCTATTGGCGCAAAAATCAGAATCCGGCTTTTAAGGGCTTCAAACATAAACCCCTATGAAGCCATTGACCTGTGGATAAAATGTGATATGAACATAGCCTTAGCATCCCCATACCAATGCTTCAGTTTTTTGCCTTTATGACAAGCAGATGTATCACATAATTCACCGTCAATAACTTTTTAAACACCTGTGAAATTATACCAGATTATTAACCTAAACTGTTTGATTAGTATCAAACAATCTGAGTTGATAATCTGGTATAATTTCATAGGTGTTTAAAAGAAAGATTCAGAAACCTCATGGCCTGCAGAATAAAGAAAATGTAAGAGTTGGAAATTGCCATGGCTAGAATTTGTTCTTTTTTTTATATGACAGTGAGACCCATGTGGCAAGACTTTGCCCTGATACATTTCTTTGATTTATTATCTGTGTGCCTGAAATCCTATGAGAGTGTACTGAAATTTTACAATGCTTCCTAAATATAGGACACTTCATGAACAGCAGCAAGACGCAGCTCAGTGTTATTTGTTAGCTGCAAGTCAACTCTGTCTGTTATTGCACAATATAAACTGTGTTTTGCCAATGTGATTGTCCATGTGTCCTGTATACAATCTAAGAAAAAGCAAAAAAGGCCAATGCATATAAAGCGAGCACACTTGCAATATATAATATCAAGATTTGTATAGCTTTATTGTCACAAATACCACACACATGGTTAAAAACATACTAAAAACATATAACAACAACACACCTATCCATATAGAACGTGATCCACCTCATTAAACAACATGTAACTATACAGTATATTCACATATAAGTTGGCAAGTGAATCAAACGCAAATCAGTGTTCAGACAGAAATATTATGGCCAGGATGATTACCGCTATCATATTACTCAGTGAACTTATCACAACTTTGCTAATACCTAATATATGAGGTTATTCTGAAAGACCCATATCTAGTAGTTGATGGACGGCAAATGGGCGTTCCCATAGATGCCTCATGAATGTGTAGCCAACATAGAATTTTTTCTCGTTGGGGATATTTACAAGGTAGAATACCCATCAACCCTGCTACATCCAGTGTGGATTTAAAAATAAGGAAAGCGGCACTGAGGGAGAAATCCAAGTGTGGCAGGATATAGGAGGCATAAGTGTTATCGGGAAATTTTCAACAGACATCGTCACAGTACACCATCTCTGTAAAGACTTGATATGCATTGCTCATCAATACAGTATATATCTTTTGAATTTTGAGTTTTATTATTTTCTTTAATAAAGTATGACTTACTGAATTCATTGTTATTATCCATTGTATTATATGTGGGTATGTGCACACAACATTGTGTGCATATACACGCACATATATGTATTTATATACCTATATATGTGTGTGTTTGTATTTCATTGATGCTTATCATTTTCAGCTATTTCCCAATCCATATGTCTTGGGACCATTGGGATTAGTTCAAGTTCCCTTCATATGCTTTTTGTATACATAATTGTCTGATACCTTTCCCATTCATCTCTTTATTACTATATATGAGCTACGTTTTCAGGCTGCTTCTCCCTCTTTGAGCCTTTTCTACAGTAGTTTTAAACAGTGACTTTTTGAATGAAAAATAGCTGCGTAAAAGCAGATTCAGATAAAAATTTAGAAAGAAGCACATGTTTATTGACAGACTCGTCCAAAAATCAATATAAAAGTATTTGCTGTCTCAGTGGTGTCCGGGAAAGATAGAAGGTGTCGGTTGTGTTTGGCTCAACAAAAACCTTTCTGCTCAAATGGATGGTTTTCAGTGAGTAACAGAATTTGCTCAGCAATGCTTGTCCTGTTTTATTTCCAGTTTCTGGAACTGTATTGCACATAAAGGGTATTGGCTGAGTACCGAGAATATGTCCTTGCAAGAATAAAGATTTTAGTGGTTAAAGAAAAGTAGTCTTAATTTATTTCTGTTGAGAAAATAATGGAGAAAAGTACAGATCATAAGTATGTGGCTAGGTTCACAATACTACTTAAACATGGTATGCACTTTATTATAATGGAAATAATTTAATGGAAATGTTAAAATATTCTTATCCCATTTAATTACTTAAATTAATGCTACCCTTTATATTTAGAATTGCTTTCTATGTTTTTGGCTTTCTTGCTGTGTCAAGGGATGGATTTATTAAATTCATAAAGTTTTGCTGTCCAAAGGTTTTTTTAGAGGAAGCATAAGGATGATTGTGTAGATTTAGCCCCTTACCCTACGTTCACACTTGCGTACCGGGGCTTTGTGGAGGGCTGCGTGCTTCCTCTGTTAAGCCCTGCCCACTTCCACACTTCTTCCGATTAGGTCTGCTTACTTCTGCATGCGCCCTGCCTACCTATCTTTAACATTGGGTATGCAGGACATGTGGATGTATGCAGATGTATGCGGATGTGTTGTTTTGACGCCCCCGCACGTCTTCATGTCCTGCGTACCCAATGTTAAAGATAGGTACGCAGGACGCATGCAGAAGTAGGTGGACCTAAATGGAAAAAGTGTGGAAGTGGGCGGAGTTTAACGGAGGAAGTATGCAGCCCTCCACAAAGCCCCGGTACCCAATTTGGTGCTTAATGACCAAGCCAATTTTTACAATTCTAACCACTGTCAGTTTGAGGTTATAGCTGTGGAACGGTTCAATGTATCCCACTGATTTGGGGGGGTCAATATAACAAAAAACACCCAAAAGTGACACCAATCTAAAAACTGCACCCCTCAAGGTGCAAAAAAACACATTCAAGAAGTTTATTAACCCTTCAGGTGCTTCACAAGAACTAAAGCAATGTTGAAGGAAGAAATGAACATTTTACTTTTTTTAATAAAAATTTTACTTTTAACAATTTTTTTTATTTACACAAGGTTATCAGGAGAAAATGGACCAAAAATAAATTTTATTGTGCAAATTCTCCAGAGTACACTGATATCCCATATGTGGTGAAAATCCAGGCTCGGACTGGCCCACAGGGTAACTGTATGGGCAGTACTTGGCATAATTCACATGATTTACTCTCTACAGAAAAGAGCAGCATCTCATTCAGTAACCAAATTACCTAGTTTATTATTATGTAGAGATAAAGGTAAATTTGTGAGTGAGAGTAGTATAATATTTGTATGCAGGTGAAAAGTGGGTCCCCAAAGTCAATGTTACTGGTGGACCCTTGGCCCGCCAGTCCAACACTGGGAAAATCCACTGTTTGGGTGCATGACAGGGCTCAGAAGGGAGGGAGCACCATTAGACTTTTTAAATGCAAAATTGGCTGGAATCAATGGTGGCTCCATGTCGCATTTGAAGACCCCCTGATGTACCTAAACAGTGTTTACTCCCCCATTCTAATTCCAACCCTAACCCCAATACACCTGTAACACTAATCCCAACCCTTACCATAACCCTAACCACAACCCTAACCCCAACCCACCCCTAACCCTAACCATAACCCTAACCACAATTCTAACCCCAACACACCCCTAAATCTAATCCCAACCATGACCCTAACCACCAGCCTAACCCCAACATACCCCTAACCCTAATGCCAACCCTAACCATAACCCTAACCACAAATCTAACCCTAACACACCCCTAACTCTAATACCAATCCTAACCGTAATCCCAACCATAACCACAACCTTAACCCTAGCCCAACCCTAACCCTAGCCCAACCCTAACTTTAGCTTAACCCTAACCCTATCTTTAGCCCAACTCACTTTAGCCCAACCCTAACCCTAACTTTAGCCCAATTCTAACCCTAATAGAAAAATGGAAATAAATACATTTTTTTAATTTTATAATTTTTAGCTAAGAGGTGATAAAGGTGGGTTTGATTTACTATTTTTTATTTTGATTACTGGGATAGGGTTTATCACAGTGATCAAAATGAACCAATAGGAAAAATTTACTATTGCTGCCGGGTGCCGGCTGGCAGATCTCAGCGGGCGCACTGTGCATGCGCCCGCCATTTTCTCCTGGAAGAAGATGCTGGCAGCCTGGGGACTTCATGTGGGTTGCAGGGACAACGGAGGTACCATGGGGGATCAGGGGACCCTATTTCTCTCTCCTAATATGTGTGATCACATAAGAGGAGAGAGAAATTAAATGGAAAATGGGACTCATTTTTCTTTGCGGTCGCCATTATACCGTTAATAAAAGTGATTGCAAAACCAAGATCAGTAGAAACCAACCTGAATCGTGTTCTTTGGGATCTTAGCTACCCCGAGTAGCCAAGACCAAAGAAAAATTCTGACTTTGGGGGGCGCTATACTCTTATTCCTCAGCTCCGTTAAAAAGTGGTGCTGTGGTTTAAGTACCCTTAACTGCTGCCATTAAAAAGCATATTGGCTGTCGTTAAGGGGTTAAACTATATAGCTGATTTCATTAAGAGGTGTATATATCTGTCTTCAGATTGATTGCACTTGTGGCAACCTTGTGCTGCAGAACTAAATGAAGTTCACAAATGACATGTCAGAACTTTGAGAAGTTAGATGAGGTTACGGGTGGTTAGAATTAGAGATGAGCGAATATTTCAATGTTCGATTCAGGGTTAAGTTTGCCAAATGTGCAATCTTCACTGATTAATTCATCAAATATTTGCCGAACATTACCAAACACCTTTATAGTCAAAGGAAGGCAAAAACAAATGCATGCACAACACCTTGGAATGGCCCTGTAATAATTATAGGGGATAACTCAGGAGAGTCTTTGCGTGGAACAAGACAACTACAGGACACAGTCTTATAAGTGGTAAAGTCTATATTATCACACGGTGATTCAAACAGGTGCAGAGAGGAACTCAAGTCCATAACACTTGGAGTTAATATTAAACGCAGCTTAACAGTCTATAGGGAACTTCAGAGGAAAATGCAAACACGCAGAAAGTCTATGAAGCACAATTATTCTTGACACAAATAAGTCCTTGTTTAGTCCAAACACAGATAAATATGCTTATAAGGCAGTTCAAATAATATCTTAGCTCAACCAGAGAGGCCTGGTAATAGACTCAGGTTTTTGCAGAGCAGAAACAGCTTACATGTCCAGCAAATGCAGATGGAAGTAAACACAAGCAGCAGATGAAGGAGGATTACTGGAAACTGGTGTATGCAGCAGAAACTCAGAGCAGAGTAGCAGGATAACCACACAGATTCACAGGAGCAGGTATATAGCCATGGAGCCACCAGGGTCGGGAGCTGGATGCAAGGCAGAATACTCTAGCACAGACTGAAGGCTGGGGTGGAGTTTTATAGCAGGAAGACAGTGCACATGAGACCAAAGACGCCATCTTGGAAAAGGGCAGTAATGCACAAAAGGTAATAAAAAGTGTTCAGAGTCCTGACATTACTCCCTCCTTAGAAGCGGCCTCAGGACGATCCTGGACCTGGTTTCTCATGGAATCTCTGATGAAAAACGAGAAATCTTCTGTTGGGCATTGATGTTTTCCACAGGTTCCCAAGAGTCTTCCTCAGGGGGATATCCCTGCCATCTTATCAGATATTGGAGCCGATTCCTGCGAATCCTGGAATCAATAATTTCCTCCACCACAAATTGTTCTTGCCCATCAATCACCACAGGCTGCGGAGGTGGCACAACACGTCCCAGGAAGGTATTAGGAGATACAGGCTTTAGTAATGATACATGAAAAACTGGGTGTTCCTTCATAGTCCTATAACCATGGAAATATGATGTGCACACTGTAAAGTTCAGAAAGGGAGGTGCCGGCTGAACATCCAAAGGCAAATATACAAGAGAAAAATAGCCGCACTCAAGTCTTTGCATTCCTGTAGAAAGTTTGGTTGCTTTATTCACATGAACAGACACCACCAAAATAGTTTTCAAAGAAAAAAAGGTGATTGCGGACAACAGGGTTAACGTTTCGACCAGGCACGGTCTTTCTGCACCACCAATGAGACGGACAGCCTACCCTTGAACTCGGCCTGAAGTTGCCTTCTGGGATCTTCCCCCTATATGTCTATTTTCTCCTATTCACTCTCCTTACATAAGTGAGGTTTTGAGAAAGACCGTGCCTGGTCGAAACATTAACCCTGTTGTCCGCAATCACCTTTTTTCTTTGAAAACTATTTTGGTGGTGTCTGTACACGTGAATAAAGCAACCAAACTTTCTACAGAAATGCAAAGCCTTCATAGTCCTAGGCAGCTTCACCCGGCAGGCCACAGAGCTCACAATACCGCTGATCTTGAAATGGCCAATGAATTTCTGTCCAAGTTTTTGTGAAGGAACGTTTCACTTCAGAATCTTAGTTGCTAACCTCATGGAATCTCCTACCTTGAACATGGGTGCAGGTTTACGGAATCTATCAGCCGATCTCTTATAACGTTCTTGAGCTGTGGTAAGAGATTTCTTCAGAACCTCCAAATTTTGCCTCATCGCAGTCAGCCTTTCCTCCACTGCCGGAACCGGAGAATTAATTGTAAACCTAGGTAAGATACACGGATGATAACCCAGGTTGGCAAAGAAAGGTGTAAATTTAGTGGAGGCGCTCTGAGAATTGTTATATGAAAATTTGGCTAATGGCAGCAACTCCAACCAATCATCCTGTAGATGGCTGACATAGCATCTTAGATATTGTTCCAGCGTCTGGTTGGTACGCTCAGTCTGACCATTTGTCTGGGGATGGTAAGCGGAAGAGAGACAGACATTAATACTGAGTGCAGAGCAAAACCCCTTCCAGAATCTTGAAGTGAACTATACTCCACGGTCAGAGATTATCTCATCTGGAACCCCATGCAACCAAAAGACATTCTGTATAATCAAGTTCACCGTATCTTTAGCTGAGGGGAGGCCGCTGCACAGAACAACATGAGCGGCTTTAGTCAGGCGATCAACTACCACCATGATTGTATTCATGCCCCCCGATGTAGGCACCGCCACAGTAAAGTCCATTGATATAGACCCCCAAGGGCAGGACGGAACAGGTAATGGTTGTAAAAGACTCGTAGGTGCCACATGAGGAGTCTTGTAACGAGCACATACCTCGCAAGAGAGAACATAGTCCTTGGTATCCTTCAGGCAAGTTGGCCACCAGAAGAATCGGCTCAGGAACTCTTGTGTCTTCTGTACCCCCCTGTGACCAGCCAACTTGTAGTCATGTACCAACTTGAGGATCTGCAGACAGACAACCTCAGGGACGTAGATACGTCAATCTCTGAACCACATGCCACCCTTAAAGACAAGAATAATATCCACAGGTGGGTTGACCAGAAATACATTACCGTCATAAGCCTCCCTGAACTCTTTCCACAAGTCCTGATCGTGGATAACTCCGATGAAATTGGCATCAGATAGAATGGTCTTGGACAGGGCTCCAGGTACGGAATCCGCAGCATGGATTCGGGATAAAGCATCAGCCTTTCCATTACGAGAACCTGGACGGTACGAGATAACAAAGTTAAGTTGATTTAAAAATAGGTTCCAATGAGCCTTACGAGGAGAAAGACTAGTGAATCTAAGGAACTCTAAATTGTGATGGTCAGTTAGCACTATGATCTGTTGTGCAGCTCCTTGCAGATGATGCCTTCATTCTTTGAAAGCCGCAATGGCCAGCAATTCCTTGTCTCCCATGTCATAATTCTTCTCTGCTGAGGTTAGTCTACGGGAAAAGAAAGCACAAGGATGTAGCAGACTCTTCTCTCCAGTTCTTTGGGAGAGAATAGCCCCCAAAGCATTATCAGAAGCGTCCACCTCCACAATGAAAGAAATTGTTGGATCTGGGTGTATCAACAGCGGTGCTGAGGTGAAACAGATCTTAAGCCGATCAAAAGCCTCTTGAGCCTGTGATGACCACTTAAAGGGCTTTTCCTTCTTTGTCAAGGAAGTAATGGGACGGACAATATCAGAAAAATTTCGAATAAAGCGTCTGTAGAAATTTGCAAAACCAATAAAACGTTGGACCTCCTTAATGGTCTTGGGTACTGGCCAGTCAAGGATAGCCTGAATCTTACCAGATTCCATGTTCAGCCCCTGGGGAGAGATAATATAACCTAAGAACTGTATCTCAGAACGATGGAACTCACATTTCTCCGGCTTAATATACAGATGATTCTCTTTCAGACGTCTTAAAACAGTATTGACATGTTCTTCATGTTCCTGTAGAGAGTCAAAAAAGATTAGTATATCGTCCAAATAGATCACCACAAACTGGTTCAACAAATCTCTGAAAATGTCATTAGCAAGATGTTGAAACGTTGCAGGGGGGTTACAAAGCCCGAAGGGCATCAAAAGATATTCAAAGTGTCCATACCGGCATCTGAATGCTGTCTTCCACTCATCCCCTGGACGAATACGCACCAAATTATAAGCCCCACGAAGATCCAGTTTAGAGAACACCTTTAAGGCTTGAAGCTCAGGTGCCGCCAAAGGGTATATGTTACCAAAAGTAATAGCTGCCCCAGGAAGCAGCTCAATGGGACAGTCATAATGCCTGTGTGGAGGAAACTGATCTGCATTCTTCAGATGTCAGAAAACTCTTTATATGCTGAAGGTAAAGTAAATACCTGTACATGTGGCTCCGTAGCCGTGGACTCAGGGACAGCTTCTTTTAATGCTGAGTTGCTCCTTGTTGGAAAGATATTCTCCTTTGTCTGCCAGTTGATAATTGGGTTCTGAGAAAGCAACCAAGGAATGCCTAAAATCACAGGAAAATGAGGATAAGAAATTAGCAAGAAAGAAAGTTGCTCATGATGATTAGGCTCCAACAAAATTTCAAGGGGTACGGTCTCCTGATCCACAGGCCCAGAGATTAAAGGTATGTAGAAAAGCCACGGAGACACCATCGTGTGTTCCTCAATGCAAGCAATAAATAGCCATGTCTTTCACCGGGAAGGAACAACCACGGGAAGGACATCATCCAAAAAGGAAAACCACCTATGCCAAAACATGGTATCCATCCACAGACAGCTGTTTCGGGGTATTTGCCCCTCATCAGTGTGGAGTAGGAAATTAGCTGTTAGGAGCAGAGCCTAGTAAAAGGACTATAAACATAAGGATGAATGACCTCGGGGAGATCAAAACATCCAACACCGTGGAGACACCATCATGTGTTTTTCAACGCTGTGATCCAGAACACTGCCCCCATCCCTTATGGGAAATATGCAAATGCATGTAGAAAAGCCGCGGAGACACCATTACCTGTTTCTCAATGCAAGCAATAAATAGCCAGGTCTTTCACTGAGAAGGAACAACAACAGGAAGGACAGCATCCAAAAAGGAAAACCACCTATGCCAAAACATGGTATCCATCCACAGACAGATGTTTCGGGGTATTTGCACCTCATCAGTGTGGAGTAGGAAACTGGCTATTAGGAGCAGTGCCTAGTAAAAGGACTATAAACATAAGGATGAATGACCTCGGGGAGATCAAAACATCCAACACCGCAGAGACACCATCACGTGTTTCTTAACACAGTGATCCAGAACACTGCACCCATCCCTTATGGGAAATATGCAAATGCATGTAGAAAAGCCGCGGAGACACCATCACCTGTTTATCAATGCAAGCAATAAATAGCCAGGTCTTTCACCGAGAAGGAACAACCACGGGAAGGGCAGAATCCAAAAAGGAAAACCACCTATGCCAAAACATGGTATCCATCCACAGGCAGATGTTTTGGGGTATTTGCCCCTCATCAGTGTGGAGTAGGAAACTGGCTATTAGGAGCAGTGCCTAGTAAAAGGACTATAAACATAAGGATGAATGACCTCGGGGAGATCAAAACATCCAACACCGCAGAGACACCATCACGTGTTTCTTAACGCAGTGATCCAGAACACTGCACCCATCCCTTATGGGAAATATGCAAATGCATGTAGAAAAGCCGCGGAGACACCATCACCTGTTTATCAATGCAAGCAATAAATAGCCAGGTCTTTCACCGAGAAGGAACAACCACAGAAAGGACAGCATCCAAAAAGGAAAACCACCTATGCCAAAACATGGTATCCATCCACAGACAGATGTTTCGGGGTATTTGCACCTCATCAGTGTGGAGTAGGAAACTGGCTATTAGGAGCAGTGCCTAGTAAAAGGACTATAAACATAAGGATGAATGACCTCGGGGAGATCAAAACATCCAACACCGCAGAGACACCATCACGTGTTTCTTAATGCAGTGATCCAGAACACTGCACCCATCCCTTATGGGAAATATGCAAATGCATGTAGAAAAGCCGCGGAGACACCATCACCTGTTTATCAATGCAAGCAATAAATAGCCAGGTCTTTCACCGAGAAGGAACAACCACGGGAAGGGCAGAATCCAAAAAGGAAAACCACCTATGCCAAAACATGGTATCCATCCACAGGCAGATGTTTTGGGGTATTTGCCCCTCATCAGTGTGGAGTAGGAAACTGGCTATTAGGAGCAGTGCCTAGTAAAAGGACTATAAACATAAGGATGAATGACCTCGGGGATATCAAAACATCCAACACCGCAGAGACACCATCACGTGTTTCTTAACGCAGTGATGCAGAACACTGCACCCATCCCTTATGGGAAATATGCAAATGCATGTAGAAAAGCCGCGGAGACACCATCACCTGTTTATCAATGCAAGCAATAAATAGCCAAGTCTTTCACCGAGAAGGAACAACCACAGAAAGGACAGCATCCAAAAAGGAAAACCACCTATGCCAAAACATGGTATCCATCCACAGACAGATGTTTCGGGGTATTTGCACCTCATCAGTGTGGAGTAGGAAACTGGCTATTAGGAGCAGTGCCTAGTAAAAGGACTATAAACATAAGGATGAATGACCTCGGGGAGATCAAAACATCCAACACCGCAGAGACACCATCACGTGTTTCTTAATGCAGTGATCCAGAACACTGCACCCATCCCTTATGGGAAATATGCAAATGCATGTAGAAAAGCCGCGGAGACACCATCACCTGTTTCTCAATGCAAGCAATAAATAGCCAGGTCTTTCACCGAGAAGGAACAACAACGGGAAGGGCAGAATCCAAAAAGGAAAACCACCTATGCCAAAACATGGTATCCATCCACAGGCAGATGTTTTGGGGTATTTGCCCCTCATCAGTGTGGAGTAGGAAACTGGCTATTAGGAGCAGTGCCTAGTAAAAGGACTATAAACATAAGGATGAATGACCTCGGGGAGATCAAAACATCCAACACCGCAGAGACACCATCACGTGTTTCTTAATGCAGTGATCCAGAACACTGCACCCATCCCTTATGGGAAATATGCAAATGCATGTAGAAAAGCCGCGGAGACACCATCACCTGTTTATCAATGCAAGCAATAAATAGCCAGGTCTTTCACCGAGAAGGAACAACCACAGAAAGGACAGCATCCAAAAAGGAAAACCACCTATGCCAAAACATGGTATCCATCCACAGACAGATGTTTCGGGGTATTTGCACCTCATCAGTGTGGAGTAGGAAACTGGCTATTAGGAGCAGTGCCTAGTAAAAGGACTATAAACATAAGGATGAATGACCTCGGGGAGATCAAAACATCCAACACCGCAGAGACACCATCACGTGTTTCTTAATGCAGTGATCCAGAACACTGCACCCATCCCTTTTGGGAAATATGCAAATGCATGTAGAAAAGCCGCGGAGACACCATCACCTGTTTCTCAATGCAAGCAATAAATAGCCAGGTCTTTCACCGAGAAGGAACAACAACGGGAAGGGCAGAATCCAAAAAGGAAAACCACCTATGCCAAAACATGGTATCCATCCACAGGCAGATGTTTTGGGGTATTTGCCCCTCATCAGTGTGGAGTAGGAAACTGGCTATTAGGAGCAGTGCCTAGTAAAAGGACTATAAACAAAAGGATGAATGACCTTGGGGAGATCAAAATATCCAACACCGCGGAGACACCATAACGTATTTCTCAACACAAGCAATAAATAGCCAGGTCTTTCACGGGAAAGATTTTTTTGTATTTTGGGCCTACTACCTGTGTCTGCGCCACTCATTACAATTGTCCTCCACTTAACAAAGCTATGCCGCCTGTTTAGTCCTGTTACCAATTTTGAACTGAATTTAGCCTACTTTTTTATTTTTACCTACTACCTGTGTCTGCGCCACTCATTACAATTGTTCTCCACTTAACAAAGCTATGCCACTTGTTTAGTCCTGTTACCAATTTTGAACTGAATTTAGCCTACTTTTGTATTTTGGGCCTACTACCTGTGTCTGCGCCACTCATTACAATTGTCCTCCACAGAACAAAGCTATGCCGCCTTGTTAGTCCTGTTACCAATTTTGAACTGCCTTTAGCCTACCTTTGTATTTTGGGCCTACTACCTGTGTCTGCGCCACTCATTACAATTGTCCTCCACTTAACAAAGCTATGTCGCCTGTTTAGTCCTGTTACCAATTTTGAACTGAATATAGCCTACTTTTTTATTTTGGGCCTACTATCTGTGTCGGCGCCACTCATTACAATTGTCCTCCACTTAACAAAGCTATGCCGCCTGTTTAGTCCTGTTACCAAATTTGAACTGAATTTAGCCTATTTTTTTATTTTAGGCCTACTACCTGTGTCTGCACCACTGATTACAATTGTCCTCCACTTAACAAAGCTATGCTGCCTGTTTAGTCCTGTTACCAATTTTGAACTACCTTTTAGCCTACTTTTTTATTCTGGGCCTATATCAGTGTTTCCTCCTCATCCTGCCCATTGCCCAGCCACTGCTAGATGAGTCTGCTGGTACATTGACCCAGACCACTACATTTCCCTTGCACTCTACACAGCCAGAATCTGACCCTGCTGAAAGTCAGGTTCCTCTTCCCGCATACTATACCACCTTACACGGGGACAAAGAGGAAGGTGCAGAGGAAAGTGCAGGTTCCTTCATCAGGTAGGGGGGGGGCATACTCATTGGCACTGGCACATGGCCCCTCATAGTACGCAAAAGTGTCTCTGGCAGTGGGAGGCGCCACCCACCGTCAAGCACACCGCCGTACTATAAGGGGCCCTGTGCCAGTGCCAACTAGTGGGCCCCCTGCTTGCTCAGGATCACAGCACTTGCAAAGTTGAAATACTTACCTCTCCCTGCTCCACCGCCATGACATATTCCGCGTTTTCTGGGCCCACGAAAACCTTGAGCCAGCCCCACCCCCCCACAATTTTAGCCAAATGACCCACTGTTTTCAATGCCTAACTATTATTATAAAGTAAATTAAGATTGACAAGCTTAAGAAATAAGAATTGATGTTTTTGGTATTAAAATGGGCACTGTAGGTGTTTTCCTGTCCTCCACTCACTGCCGACTTTGATTCCCCATTGACTTGCAGTGGATTTCGTGTTTCGGTTGGCCACCGACTTTTCAAAATAATCGGCCGATTTCACCCGACCCAACTTTTGATAAAGTAGGTGTTTCGCAAAACCCAAATCGATCCTAAAAAAGTAAAAGTCGCTCAACTCTAGTGACAAACACCCAGTGTTGGGCAGCCGAACCCGAACAGTAACACGGACTTCCAAGTGAAGTAGGTGCTCGGTACAGACGCCGAACTTTACTGTTCGGATTCATCCATCTCTAATCTCTAGTGCTGTTCTCTAGTGCTGTGTGTGGATGAGAAATCCATTGCATCTTGCTACAGCATAACAGACAGGTTGAAGCTTTGTACTTGTAATCACTACATCACTGCAACTAACCTCTGATGAAACTACTACCTGTCATTACCTCTCTGGTAAATTGGACAAACCTAGCATAGGATTTGCAAATGTTAAATACCTTGTTCAGTAGCAAGGACAGCAATCCAAAGTGTGTAGACAAACTCTGTTTTGCAGAGGCTAGTAGAAACTGCAACTAGTGGGATGCTGTACTAACCAACCGAAGGTAGGCACGTCAGGGAAATGAACTGTCACACGACTCTGGGCTCTAGAGGGTAAAGACGCCTGCATGCATGCACTAACATGCAAGTGTTGTTGATTATACTGTAGAATATTAACCACCAACCAGACATCTACCACTCCCATTTGATTTCACTCTAGTTAGTGATCAATTAGTTTGTCATTGGGACTTGATGTGCTTCAAGCCAGTCTGGTGGTTAGTGCTCTAAATATCATTACCAAAGGAAGAGTTAGACCAAAATTAAAAGAGATTAGAGATATCGGCAATGTTAAACAGAAGTTTATGAAAATATAACTGGAAGGGTATGACAGGGAGGGAGTTGGATGAAGCATGCTCAGGCAGTTTCAAATTTGGCAACAGGTATCAGACAGGAACATGTGTGCTAACAAGCATTGAAAAGTCTATATTATTTATTTTCAGAGCACCATTGATTCCATGGTGCTCTACATGAGAGTGTTGCATACCAAATACAAATATAAATTACAGTGAACAAACTAACAGACTGGTACAGAGGGGAGAGGGCCCTGCACTTGCGGGCTTACAGTCTAAATACAAGATATTTAGGGGACTAGGACAATGTTTTATAATTATAATTCTTCCCAGAATACATTTAATTGACAACTTTTCCTTAATGGAAATGTAATATAGTTTTTTGCCAATACCAAAATAAGTTAAGAAGGCTGGCAATGAAGCGGGGTAGATTATGTGCAGAGATCACGGCAGCCAGACCATACTTATACTGTAGGTGCATTAATTAAAATGGCAATGTACATTCCTTAGACATGAACCATAATAATAAATAATAATCTTTATATAGCGCTAACATATTCCGCAGCGCTTTACAGGTTGCACACATTATCATCGCTGTCCCTGTTGGGGCTCACAATCTAAATTCCCTATCTGCATGTTTTTGGAATGTGGGAGGAAACCGGAGTACCCGGAGGAGACCCACGCAAACACAGAGAGAACATACAAACTCTTTGCAGCTGTTGTCCTTAGCGGGGCTTGAACCCAGGACTCCAGCGCTGCAAGGCTGCTGTGCTATCCACAGCGCCACCGTGCTGCCCTATAGTGTGTGTATATATATATATATACTATATATATATAGTATTTATTTGTCCCTGTGATTTCCTGCACTTTTTTAAACTCTTGATTTCCCTGTGTTTTAAAACTCCTTTCCTACTTTTTACAATTGTATTGCATATTCCTCTCCGGCATATCACTATTATTGAACTTTGGCAAATCTCACAACCCTGTGAATACAGTGCCTAAACTGCAGTCCTATATATCTTATATTGTGGACAGCACAATTCTATAAGTTTGTTTTTTATCCAATTAACAGTACATGATTCTGTAAAACACTAAGAAAACATGTCTTTTCCGGCAAATTGATGCCCTTGTTAATACAATTAGGTACCAGTTGGTCTACATACAGTATCATGATCAATACGCAGAAAATGTCAAGCAGAAGCAATTTCCTCATCAGGCCATCTCATCTGTGGGGGCAAGCAGATGTTTGAGACATAAATACAATTATCATGACAATCAGATTTCATTTTTGTTTATTTCAGAGTAACTATGATTCATCATTCAACGTTTGTAAAGGTCTTTCATGCAGGTAGATTATCGATGAGACTGTTTAATATCAGATTTTACATTAAAAGAAACATCTCTACAAATCATTTCAGCACGTCAGACCAATAACAACAATTGACTTTTCAATAAACCACAAAAATCACCAAAATGATTATTTTGGGGCAGAACACTAAAATTGGAATATTTTAGAAAAAAGTATAAAAGCATAAAATAGCATTACCACAGTTCTTTAACCACTTTATATGAACAGTCCCTCACTGTCATGTTGGACGCTATTCACACTAGGGCGTCCGACAGACAGCGGTAATTCTGCATTCGTCCACTATGTGCTCAGTGGCGCCGGCTAGATTTTATCTAGGTTGTCCGGGGTTAATCTAGCTGGTACTCGGATTGGAGGCTGGGGCACGCCTACGGCCTTTAAATAGTTCTTCTGAACTTTGGGCGTCGCCGATTATAGCTTGTGTCTTGTGCCTGGTGATCTCGGTTCGGAGTGGTGGTCTTGGAGTGGAAATATCATATCTGGTGGTGCATGATCCTTTGTCATATTTCTCCTTCCTATATTCGTGTTTGTTTTGCCCGGTGCACATTATAGTGTTTTCCTGAGTGTGTTTGCGGCGTGGTGCGTTTTTGGTTTTCCCTGTCTGTGCTTTCTGTAAGGGTTGGTGTGAGGATTATCACTGGGTGGAAGGTGGAGGTTTCAGTTTAGTACTGAATCAGGAGTCAGGGTCAGGCCTGGCGGCCCAGACAAGCACACCATCAGTGTAATCTCTGGGAGAGGGACAGACAGGGTTTTCCTAGTCTGAGGGAAATCGCAGGGGCCCGGGTTATTAGCTTTAGTCTACATAGGCTCCCCATGACACTCACTACTTTCAAGACCACACTCGCCACAGCTAAACAAACCTACTTCTCATCTCTCATATCCTCCCTGTCTCACAACCTATAACCTGGAGTAACCACCGATCGACCAAACCGCTGCATGACCAGCTCTACCCTCGCCTACTGTATTCTCACCCATCCCTTGTAGATTGTGAGCCTTCGCGGGCAGGGTCCTCCCTCCTCCTGTACCAGTTATGACTTGTATTGTTTAAGATTATCGTACTTGTTTTTATTATGTATACCCTCCTTACATGTAAAGTGCCATGGAATAAATGGCGCAATAAGAATAAATAATAATAATAATTATATTATACCTAAATTACATGAACATTTCCAACCTTGACATGGAGGTTTTACAGTAGCTGAGGCACAGATTTGGGGATACTTACAGACCTGTTTCTTCTCCCCTCACTATCTCTAAACACTTGGGAGTAGGGTTGAGCGACCTTGACTTTTTTAGAGTCGAGTCGGGTTTCGCGAAACCCGACTATCTCAAAAGTCGAGTCGAGTGGAATCGGCCGATTATCGCGAAAAGTCGGGGATCGACCGAAACACGAAACCCAATGCAAGTCAATGGGGGAGCATAGTCGGCAGTGAGTAGAGGCCAGGAAAACATGTACAGAGCCCATTTTAATGGCAAAAACATCCATTCTTGTTACTGAAGCTTGTCAATCTTAATTTAGCTTATAATAATTGTAAGGCATTTGAAATTGGGGGTCATTTGGCTAAAGTTGTGGGGGGTAGGGCTGGTTCAAGTAATTAGTGGGCCCAGTAAATCTGGACCACGTCACGGCAGTGGAGCAGGGAGAGGTAAGTATTTCAACTTTGCAAGTGCTGTGATCCTGAGCAAGCAGGGGAGCCCAGTCGTTGGCATTGGCACTGGCAAAGGGCCCCTCAAAGTACAGCGATGTGTTTGCACGGCGGGGGCGCCTCCCACCGGCAGCAACACTTTTGCGTACTATGAGGGGCCCTGTGCCAGTGACGTCGCCAACGAGTATTCCTCCCCCTGTTATGGACCTGGTGGTTAGGAGCACCCGGCACGACCTGATAGTTAAACTCACACAGGACAAGCTCTGGGATGTGGGAGCTCTGCTGACCGCAGGCCCTAATCCTATCACAACAACTAGAAATAGCCGTGGAGCGTTCCTGACACTCCCTAGACGCCTCTTCACAGCCTAAGAGCTAGCTAGCCCTAGAGATAGAAAATAAAGCCTACCTTGCCTCAGAGAAATTTCCCAAAGAAAAAGGCAGCCCCCCACATATATTAACTGTGAGTAAATATGAAAGTCACAAACGCAGAAATGAAACAGGTTTCAGCAAAGGGAGGCCAGACTTACTAAACAGACAGAGGATAGGAAAGGTATCTTTGCGGTCAGCACAAAAAACTACAAAAGACCACGCAGAGTGTGCAAAAAGACCTCCGCACCGACTAACGGTGCGGAGATGCCACTCTGCATCCCAGAGCTTCCAGCTAGCAAGACAAAATCATGATAACCAGCTGGACAAGGAAACAATGAACAAATAATAACTATCAGGAACTTAGCTTCTGCTGGAGAAGACAGGTCACCAGAAAGATCCAAGAGCGAACTGAACCAATGCAGGAACATTGACAGCTGGCATGGAGTAACGATCTGAGTGGAGTTAAATAGAGCAGCCAACCAAAGGATAAACCATGTCACCTGTGTAAGGAACCTCAGAAGCAGCAGCTTCACTCACAGCCACCAGAGGGAGTCCATGGACAGAACTCGCCGAAGTACCATTCACAACCACAGGAGGGAGTTTGACAACAGAATTCACAACAGTACCCCCCCTTGAGGAGGGGTCACCGAACCCTCACCAGAGCCCCCAGGCCGATCAGGATGAGCCAAATGAAAGGCATGAACTAGATCGGCAGCATGAACATCAGAGGCAAAAACCCAGGAATTATCTTCCTGACCATAACCCTTCCACTTGACCAGGTACTGGAGTTTCCATCTCGAAACACGAGAATCCAAAATCTTCTCCACCACATACTCTAACTCCCCCTCGACCAACACCGGGGCAGGAGGTTTTTTTTTTCAGGGAGAATTTAGATACCAAATTTAAAAAAAAAAAAACACTAGGCTTTCTATGGCCCACTATTTAAGAGAGATGGCTGTTATGAAAGGCAATTCAGAATCACAATGGACATGGAGGTCAGAGCACATACAGTGAACTGACAATAACCCAAAATAATAGAACGAGCTCTGAGACGTGGGAACTCTGCAGACCGCAATCCCTAAGCCTATCAAACCACACTAAAGGTAGCCGTGGAGCGCTCCTGACCAGAACCTAGGCGCTTCGTCACAGCCTGAGAAACTAGCTAATCCTGAAGATAGAAAAATAAGCCTACCTTGCCTCAGAGAAATTCCCCAAAGGAAAAGGCAGCCCCCCACATATAATGACTGTGAGTAAGATGAAAACACAAACATAGAGATGAAAAAGATTTAGCAAAGTGAGGCCCGACTAGCTGAACAGAACGAGGATAGGGAAGATAACTTTGCGGTCAGCACAAAAACCTATAAAAAAATCACGCAGAGGTGACAAAAAGACCCTCCGCACGACTAACGGTACGGAGGTGGTCCCTCTGCGTCTCAGAGCTTCCAGCAGGCGAGAAAAACCAATAAAGCAAGCTGGACAGAAAAATAGCAACAAAATAACATAAGCAAAACTTAGCTTTGCAGAGCAGCAGGCCACAGGAATGATCCAGGGAAAAAACAAGTCCCACACTGAAACATTGACAGGAAGCATAGATCAAAGCATCAGGTGGAGTTAAGTAGAGAAGAAGCTAACGAGCTCACCAGATCACCTGAGGGAGGAAACTCAGAAGCTGCAGTACCACTTTCCTCCACAAACGGAAGATCCCAGAGAGAATCAGCCGAAGTACCACTTGTGACCACAGGAGAGAACTCTGCCACAGAATTCACAACAGTACCCCCCCCCCCTTGAGGAGGGGTCACCGAACCCTCACCAGAGCCCCCAGGTCGACCAGGATGAGCCACATGAAAGGCACGAACAAGATCGGGAGCATGGACATCAGAGGCAAAAACCCAGGAATTATCCTCCTGAGCATAACCCTTCCATTTAACCAGATACTGGAGTTTCCGTCTTGAAACACGAGAATCCAAAATCTTCTCCACAATATACTCCAATTCCCCCTCCACCAAAAACGGGGCAGGAGGCTCAACAGATGGAACCATAGGTGCCACGTATCTCCGCAACAATGACCTATGGAATACGTTATGTATGGAAAAAGAATCTGGAAGGGTCAGACGAAAAGACACAGGATTAAGAACCTCAGAAATCCTATACGGACCAATAAAACGAGGTTTAAACTTAGGAGAGGAAACCTTCATAGGAATATGACGAGAAGATAACCAAACCAGATCCCCAACACGAAGTCGGGGACCCACACGGCGTCTGCGATTAGCGAAAAGTTGAGCCTTCTCCTGGGACAAGGTCAAATTGTCCACTACCTGAGTCCAAATCTGCTGCAACCTGTCCACCACAGTATCCACACCAGGACAGTCCGAAGACTCAACCTGTCCAGAAGAGAAACGAGGATGAAACCCAGAATTGCAGAAAAACGGTGAAACCAAGGTAGCCGAGCTGGCCCGATTATTAAGGGCGAACTCAGCCAAAGGCAAAAAGGACACCCAGTCATCCTGATCAGCAGAAACAAAGCACCTCAGATATGTTTCCAAGGTCTGATTGGTTCGCTCGGTCTGGCCATTAGTCTGAGGATGGAAAGCCGAGGAAAAAGACAAGTAAATGCCCATCCTACCACAAAAGGCTCGCCAAAACCTCGAAACAAACTGGGAACCTCTGTCAGAAACAATATTCTCTGGAATGCCATGCAAACGAACCACATGCTGGAAGAACAAAGGCACCAAATCAGAGGAGGAAGGCAATTTAGACAAGGGTACCAGATGGACCATCTTAGAAAAGCGATCACAGACCACCCAAATGACTGACATCTTTTGAGAAATGGGAAGGTCAGAAATAAAATCCATAGAGATATGTGTCCAAGGCCTCTTCGGGAGCGGCAAGGGCAAAAGCAACCCACTGGCACGAGAACAGCAGGGCTTAGCCCGAGAACAAATCCCACAGGACTGCACAAAAGCACGCACATCCCGCGACAGAGAGGGCCACCAAAAGGATCTAGCCACTAACTCTCTGGTACCAAAGATTCCAGGATGACCAGCCAACACCGAACAATAAAGTTCAGAGATAACTCTATTCGTCCACCTATCAGGGACAAACAGTTTCTCCGCTGGGCAACGATCAGGTTTATTAGCCTGAAACTTTTGCAGCACCTGCCGCAAATCAGGGGAGATGGCAGACACAATTACTCCTTCCTTGAGGATACCCGCCGGCTCAGATAAACCCGGAGAGTCGGGTACAAAACTCCTAGACAGAGCATCCGCCTTCACATTTTTAGAGCCCGGAAGGTACGAAATCACAAAGTCAAAACGGGCAAAAAACAACAACCAATGAGCTTGTCTAGGATTCAAGCGCTTGGCAGACTCGAGATAAGTCAAGTTCTTATGATCAGTCAATACCACCACGCGATGCTTAGCTCCTTCAAGCCAATGACGCCACTCCTCGAATGCCCACTTCATGGCCAGCAACTCTTGGTTGCCCACATCATAATTACGCTCAGCAGGCGAAAACTTCCTGGAAAAGAAAGCGCATGGTTTTATCACTGAGCAATCAGAACCTCTCTGCGACAAAACAGCCCCTGCTCCAATCTCAGAAGCATCAACCTCGACCTAGAACGGAAGAGAAACATCTGGTTGACACAACACAGGGGCAGAAGAAAAACGACGCTTCAACTCTTGAAAAGCTTCCACAGCAGCAGAAGACCAATTGACCACATCAGCACCCTTCTTGGTCAAATCGGTCAATGGTTTAGCAATACTAGAAAAATTGCAGTTGAAGCGATGATAAAAATTAGCAAAGCCCAGGAACTTTTGCAGACTTTTCAGAGATGTCGGCTGAGTCCAATCATGGATGGCTTGGACCTTAACAGGATCCATCTCGATAGTAGAAGGGGAAAAGATGAACCCCAAAAATGAAACCTTCTGCACACCAAAGAGACACTTTGATCCCTTCACAAACAAAGAATTAGCACGCAGGACCTGAAAAACCGTTCTGACCTGCTTCACATGAGGCTCCCAATCATCCGAGAAGATCAAAATGTCATCCAAGTACACAATCAGGAATTTATCCAGGTACTCTCGGAAGATGTCATGCATAAAGGACTGAAACACTGATGGAGCATTGGCAAGTCCGAACGGCATCACGAGATACTCAAAATGACCCTCGGGCGTATTAAATGCAGTTTTCTATTCATCACCTTGCTTAATTCGCACCAGATTATACGCACCACGAAGATCTATCTTTGTGAACCAACTAGCCCCCTTAATCCGAGCAAACAAGTCAGATAACAATGGCAAGGGATACTGAAATTTAACAGTGATCTTATTAAGAAGGCGGTAATCAATACACGGTCTCAGCGAACCATCCTTCTTGGCTACAAAGAAGAACCCTGCTCCCAGTGGTGATGACGATGGGCGAATATGTCCCTTCTCCAGGGATTCCTTCACATAACTGCGCATAGCGGCGTGTTCGGGCACGGATAAATTAAATAATCGACCTTTAGGGAATTTACTACCAGGAATCAAATTGATAGCACAATCACAATCCCTATGCGGAGGTAGAGCATCGGACTTGGGTTCTTCAAATACATCCTGATAATCAGACAAGAACTCTGGGACCTCAGAAGGGGTGGATGACGAAATCGACAAAAATGGAACATCACCATGTACCCCCTGACAACCCCAGCCGGATACCGACATGGAATTCCAATCCAATACTGGATTATGGGTTTGTAGCCATGGCAACCCCAACACGACCACATCATGCAGATTATGCAACACCAGAAAGCGAATAACTTCCTGATGTGCAGGAGCCATGCACATGGTCAGCTGGGCCCAGTATTGAGGTTTATTCTTGGCCAAAGGTGTAGCATCAATTCCTCTCAATGGAATAGGACACCGCAAAGGCTCCAAGAAAAACCCACAACGTTTAGCATAATCCAAATCCATCAGATTCAGGGCAGCGCCCGAATCCACAAACGCCATGACAGAAAACGACGACAAAGAGCATATCAAGGTAATGGACAGAAGGAATTTGGACTGTACAGTACCAATGACGGCAGACCTAGCGGACCGCTTAGTGCGCTTAGGACAATCAGAAATAGCATGAGTGGAATCACCACAGTAGAAACACAGACCATTCAGATGTCTGTATTCCTGCCGTTCAACTCTAGTCATAGTCCTATCGCACTGCATAGGCTCAGGTTTAACCTCAGGCAGTACCGCCAAATGGTGCACAGATTTACGCTCGCGCAAGCGTCGACCGATCTGAATTGCCAAAGACAAAGACTCATTCAAACCAGCAGGCATAGGAAATCCCACCATGACATCCTTAAGAGCCTCAGAGAGACCCTTTCTGAACAAAGCTGCCAGCGCAGATTCATTCCACTGAGTGAGTACTGACCATTTCCTAAATTTCTGACAATATACTTCTATATCATCCTGACCCTGGCACAAAGCCAGCAAATTTTTCTCAGCCTGATCCACTGAATTAGGCTCATCGTACAGCAATCCGAGCGCCAGGAAAAACGCATCGACACTACTCAATGCAGGGTCTCCTGGCGCAAGAGAAAATGCCCAGTCTTGAGGGTCGCCGCGCAAAAAAGAAATAATAATCAAAACCTGTTGAATAGGATTACCAGAAGAATGAGGTTTCAAGGCCAGAAATAGCTTACAATTATTTTTGAAACTTAGAAACTTAGTTCTATCTCCAAAAAACAAATCAGGAATAGGAATTCTTGGTTCTAACATAGATTTCTGATCAATAGTATCTTGAATTTTTTGTACATTTATAACGAGATTATCCATTGAAGAGCACAGACCCTGAATATCCATGTCCACACCTGTGTCCAGAATCACCCAAATGTCTAGGGGAAAAAAAAAAAAGTGAACACAGAGCAGAAAAAAAAAAAAAATGATGTCAGAACTTTTTCTTTCCCTCTATTGAGAATCATTAGTTAGGCTCCTTGTACTGTTAGGTTTGCTAATGACAGGTGTTATGAAGGCAATCCAGAAACACAGTGTGCTTAGCGATCAGAGCGCACACAGTGATCTGACAAATACCCAAAAATACAAGAACGAGCTCTGAGACGTGGAAACTCTGTAGACTGCACACCTGATCCTATCCTAAACACAACTAAAAGCGGCTGTGGATTGCGCCTAACAACTACCTAGGCAACTCGGCACAGCCTAAGAAACTAGCTAGCCTGAAGATAGAAAAATAGGCCTGACTTGCCCCAGAGAAATTCCCCAAAGGAAAAGGCAGCCCCCCACATATAATGACTGTGAGTAAGATGAAAAGACAAAACGTAGGGATGAAATAGATTCAGCAAAGTGGGGCCCGATATTCTAGGACAGAGCGAGGACAGTAAAGCGAACTTTGCAGTCTACAAAAAACCCTAAAGCAAAACCACTCAAAGGGGGCAAAAAAAAACCCACCGTGCCGAACTAACGGCACGGCGGTACACCCTTTGCGTCTCAGAGCTTCCAGCAAAACAAAAAACAAGCTGGACAGAAAAAAAGCAACAAAAAAGCAAAAAGCACTTAGCTATACAGAGCAGCAGGTCACAGGAACAATCAGGAGAAGCTCAGATCCAACACTGAAACATTGACAAGGAGCAAGGATAGCAGCATCAGGCGGAGTTAAGTAATGAAGCAGTTAACGAGCTCACCAGAACACCTGAGGGAGGAAGCTCAGAAGCTGCAGTACCACTTGTGACCACAGGAGTGAATTCAGCCACAGAATTCACAACAGATGACGGGCGAATATGCCCCTTCTCCAGGGATTCCTTCACATAACTGTGCATAGCGGTGTGCTCAGGCACGGACAAATTAAACAATCGACCTTTTGGGAATTTACTACCAGGAATCAAATTGATAGCACAATCACAATCCCTATGCGGAGGTAGGGTATTGGACTTGGGCTCATCAAATACATCCCGTTAATCAGACAAGAACTCTGGGACCTCAGAAGGAGTGGATGACGAAATTGACAGAAATGGAACATCACCATGTACCCCCTGACAACCCCAGCTGGACACCGACATGGATTTCCAATCTAATACTGGATTATGGGCTTGTAGCCATGGCAACCCCAACACGACCACATCATGCAGATTATGCAACACCAGAAAGCGAATAACCTCGTGATGTGCAGGAGCCATGCACATGGTCAGCTGGGTCCAGTATTGAGGCTTATTCTTGGCCAAAGGCGTAGCATCAATTCCTCTCAATGGAATAGGACACTGCAAGGGCTCCAAGAAAAACCCACAACGCTTAGCATATTCCAAGTCCATCAAATTCAGGGCAGCGCCTGAATCCACAAATGCCATGACAGAATATGATGACAAAGAGCAGATCAAGGTAACGGACAGAAGAAATTTTGACTGTACAGTACCAATGGTGGCAGACCTAGCGAACCGCTTAGTGCGCTTAGGACAATCAGAGATAGCATGAGTGGAATCACCACAGTAGAAACACAGACCATTCAGACGTCTATGTTCTTGCCGTTCAACTCTGGTCAAGGTCCTATCACACTGCATAGGCTCAGGTTTAAGCTCAGGTAATACCGCCAAATGGTGCACAGGTTTACGCTCACGCAAGCGTCGACCGATCTGAATGGCCAAAGACATAGACTCATTCAAACCAGCAGGCATAGGAAATCCCACCATGACATCCTTAAGGGCTTCAGAGAGACCCTTTCTGAATATTGCTGCCAGCTAGTGTTGAGCATTCCGATACCGCAAGTATCGGGTATCGGCCGATACTTGCGGTATCGGAATTCCGATACCGAGATCCGATATTTTTGTGATATCGGGTATCGGTATCGGAAGTGTAAAATAAAGAATTAAAATAAAAAATATTGTTATATTCACCTCTCCGGCGGCCCCTGGACATCAGCGGGAGGATCCGGCGTCCGGCACGGCTTCTTTCTTCAAAATGCGCGCCTTCAGGACCTGTGGAATGACGTCCCGGCTTCTGATTGGTCGCGTGCCGCCCATGTGACCGCCACGCGACCAATCAGAAGCCGCGACGTCATTCCTCAGCTAAAGTCCTAGAATGAGCGCCTTCTAGGACCTGAGGAATGACGTCGCGGCTTCTGATTGGTCGCGTGGCGGTCACATGGGCGGCACGCGACCAATCAGAAGCCGGGACGTCATTCCACAGGTCCTGAAGGCGCGCATTTTGAAGAAAGAAGCCGTGCCGGACGCCGGATCCTCCCGCTGATGTCCAGGGGCCGCCGGAGAGGTGAATATAACAATATTTTTTATTTTAATTCTTTATTTTACACTTTAATATGGATCCCAGGGCCTGAAGGAGAGTTTCCTCTCCTTCAGACCCTGGGATCCATGAGGATACATTCCGATACTTGATGTCCCATTGACTTGTATTGGTATCGGATATCGGTATCGGCGATATCCGATATTTTTCGGGTATCGGCCGATACTATCCGATACCGATACTTTCAAGTATCGGACGGTATCGCTCAACACTACTGCCAGCGCAGATTCATTCCATTGAGTGAGCACTGACCACTTTCTAAATTTCTGACAATATACCTCTATCTCATCCTGAGCCTGACAAAGAGCCAGCAAATTATTTTCTGCCTGATCCACTGAATTAGGCTCATCGTACAGCAACCCAAGCGCCAGGAAAAACGCATCGATATTACTCAATGCAGGATCTCCTGACGCAAGAGAAAACGCCCAGTCCTGAGGGTCGCCGCGCAAAAAAGAAATGACGATCCTAACCTGTTGAATTGGGTCACCAGAAGAGCGAGGTTTCAAAGCCAGAAATAGTTTACAATTATTTTTGAAACTCAGAAATTTAGTTCTATCTCCAAAAAACAAATCTGGAATAGGAATTCTCGGTTCAAGCAAAGAATTCTGGACCACAAAATCTTGAATATTTTGAACTCTTGCCGTGAGCTGATCCACACATGAAGACAGACCTTTAATGTCCATTGCTACACCTGTGTCCTGAACCACCCAAATGTCTAGGGGAAAAAAAAGACAAAACACAGTGCAAAGAAAAAAAAAATGGTCTCAGAACTTCTTTTTTCCCTCTATTGAGAATCATTAGCACTTTTGGCTTCCTGTACTGTTATGAAAGGCAATTCAGAATCACAATGGACATGGAGGTCAGAGCACATACAGTGAACTGACAATAACCCAAAATAATAGAACGAGCTCTGAGACGTGGGAACTCTGCAGACCGCAATCCCTAAGCCTATCAAACCACACTAAAGGTAGCCGTGGAGCGCTCCTGACCAGAACCTAGGCGCCTCGTCACAGCCTGAGAAACTAGCTAATCCTGAAGATAGAAAAATAAGCCTACCTTGCCTCAGAGAAATTCCCCAAAGGAAAAGGCAGCCCCCCACATATAATGACTGTGAGTAAGATGAAAACACAAACATAGAGATGAAACAGATTTAGCAAAGTGAGGCCCGACTAGCTGAACAGAACGAGGATAGGGAAGATAACTTTGCGGTCAGCACAAAAACCTATAAAAAAACCACGCAGAGGGGACAAAAAGACCCTCCGCACCGACTAACGGTACGGAGGTGGTCCCTCTGCGTCTCAGAGCTTCCAGCAGGCGAGAAAAACCAATAAAGCAAGCTGGACAGAAAAATATCAACAAAATCACATAAGCAAAACTTAGCTTTGCAGAGCAGCAGGCCACAGGAATGATCCAGGGAAAAAACAAGTCCCACACTGAAACATTGACAGGAAGCATAGATCAAAGCATCAGGTGGAGTTAAGTAGAGAAGAAGCTAACGAGCTCACCAGATCACCTGAGGGAGGAAACTCAGAAGCTGCAGTACCACTTTCCTCCACAAACGGAAGATCCCAGAGAGAATCAGCCGAATTACCACTTGTGACCACAGGAGTGAACTCTGCCACAGAATTCACAACAGATGGCACACTCAGGACTGGCACACAAGCAGAAAGGCCAATATTTATCTCCCACTGTTTTTTTAATTTTTTCATGGAGAAGTTAGATACCAAATTTAAAAAAAAAAAAAACACTAGGCTTTCTATGGCCCACTATTTAAGAGAGATGGCACACTCAGGACTGGCACACAAGCAGAAAGGCCAATATTTATCTCCCACTGTTTTTTTAATTTTTTCAGGGAGAAGTTAGATACCAAATTAAAAAAAAAACACTAGGCTTTCTATGGCCCACTATCTAAGAGAGATGGCACACACAGGACTGGCACTCTAGCAGAAATGCCAATCTTAATCTCCCACAACTTATTTTGTTAGGGAGAATTAAAAAAAAAAAAAAAAAGGACTGTCCTACAATTACTATCTTCCTGCAGTAATCTCAGCCAGGTATGGCAGGCAGCAATAAGAAGGAGTGGACTGCTGCACAAATTAAATCAAATGTGTGGACAAACAAAAAAGATAGCTGTGCAGAAAGGAAGGAACAACAGGATTTGTGCTTTGAAAAAAGCAGTTGGTTTGCACAGCGGCGTACACACAGCAATGCAGCTATCAGGGAGCCTTCTAGGGCAGCCCAATGAGCTACAGCGCTGAGGAAAAAAAAGTGTAGCTTCCACTGTCCCTGCAAACAAAAGGTGGTGTTGGACAGTGGAAATCGCTACAGCACAAGCGGTTTGGTGGTTAATGGACCCTGCCTAACGCTATCCCTGCTTCTGACGAAGCGGCAGCATCCTCTCCCTATGCTCAGATCAGCAGCAGTAAGATGGCGGTTGGCGGGAACGCCTCTTTATAGCCCCTGTGACGCCGCAGACAGCAAGCCAATCACAGCAATGCCCTTCTCTAAGATGGTGGGGACCAGGACCTATGTCATCACGCTGCCCACACTCTGCGTCCACCTTCATTGGCTGAGAAATGGCGCTTTTAGCGTCATTGAAACGCAACTTTGGTGCGAAAGTCGCGTACCGCATGGCCGACCCCACACAGGGATCGGGTCGGGTTTCGTGAAACCCAACTGTGCCAAAATGAACGATCCGTTTTGCTCAACCCTACTTGGGAGACTTAGTATATATTCACAACTACTTGCTCCTAAATAAACAAAATATTGCCCCCCAAAACAAGGGCAACTGTTACCATATATACAATATCCATCACGAAAGGTGTGATCAAAGAATGACAAAATATGATCCCCACAATGGTACTATAAAAATATCAATTTATTAAATCTTAGTTAATAACAGTAAAAAACACCCTGACACGCCTCCAGAAGAAGCTACGGCGAAACACGCTGTTTATTATTGTTTATTATTACTAGTTTGTCCTCCTGTTATACATCCAGCAACATCATGCGGTTTACGGTTTAGCCAGTTGGTCTGGCCTGATATTGGTGTGCCTAACTCAGGCTAATAGTCCCTCTTTTGTTGAGGATTTGTACCCTTCTGTTTATGTAGTAATTCACTTTTTTTACTGTTATTAACTAAGATTTAATAAATTGATATTTTTATAGTACCATTGTGGGGATCAATTTTTGTCATTCTTTGATCACACCTTTCGTGTTGGGAGACTTAGTGTGGGTTTACAATAGTCAATGGTGTATGTTAAATGGCCAGTGATTGGCTACATATCTGTCGATCAATGGTCATTTAATAACCTGGTCAACTAAACTTCCCATGTGCTCAGAGGAATGCTTGGCAATATGATGGGTTTGTGCCTATAGGCTGTCATTGTAATCGGCAGCATAAATCCTGTTTACACAAGATTATGTGCTTCTGAGAATGATTCATTTTAAGCAAGCTTAACCTGTTGAATTATCTTTTTTTGCTTTTTCAGCAGGTAACTGGCAGCCTATTTGCACCACCAATTATTGAGAAATCAACATTCATTTGAATGCATGTTCTAGATCACCAGCCTTAGTAAATACATTCTAAGGGTACCGTCACACAGTGCAATTTAGATCGCTACGACGGCACGATTTGTGACGTTGCATCGTCGCTTAATTATCGTTTCAAACATCGTAGACTGCGGTCACACTACACGATGCACGACGCTGAAGCGATAAATTCATGACGTATTTGCGATGTAGAAGTCGTATGGGACAGTCGTACGGTCGTGTCACACACGACGATTCAGAGCAAATTTTGCATAATCTGTGCGTGACGTTGTTCACAAGGGGCGTGTTGTGCCACTAGTTAGTGTGGTGATAGGCCAAAGGTTCTGTGCACACAATTGGTTGGAAAATTTGTCACCTGAGCGCTATTGTTCCCAATGCCACTTCACTGCTTTCAAAATTTCCTTTCTTCACTTCGTACTTGGACACTTGAAAACACAAAAAAGCACAGTAAAACCAAAAACACTCTGTTGCAAAAAAATCACAGTGGACAGCAAGTGCTGGTAAAAAGATGGAAAAAACAGGGTATTTGGTTGATACGTTATTTGTATATGGACAGAACGGCTCCTGTGCGCACAGCTCAAAAAAAGAGGGTTTTAAATACATCAGATAGGGATTACATACATTAGCTAGGACTGCTCTGATACGGGTATACCTTGACGTTTGGTAGAGCGGCTTAATATACATTTTTTGCAAATAACGTATCAACCAAATACCCTGTTTTTTCCATCTTTTTACCAGCACTTGCTGTCCACTGTGATTTTTTTGCAACAGAGTGTTTTTGGTTTTACTGTGCTTTTTTGTGTTTTCAAGTCTCTTGGTGGTGTGAACATGTCTCTACGGGCTTGTTCACTGTGCGCGCAGCTCATGTGTTCTGGTTTTACATTATTGTTTTCTTGTGTCCACAAGACTGGGGAGGCCTCCACCCCTCTTTTTTTGAGCTGTGCGCACAGGAGCCGTTCTGTCCAGCGTGTCCACATGGACATTCCTTTTCTGAATCCTGCTCATACAGGTATTGTACATATGACCAGGTTTTAAATACATCAGATAGGGATTACATACATTAGCTAGGACTGCTCTGATACGGGTATACCTTGACGTTTGGTAGAGCGGCTTAATATACATTTTTTGCAAATAACGTATCAACCAAATACCCTGTTTTTTCCATCTTTTTACCAGCACTTGCTGTCCACTGTGATTTTTTTGCAACAGAGTGTTTTTGGTTTTACTGTGCTTTTTTGTGTTTTCAAGTCTCTTGGTGGTGTGAACATGTCTCTACGGGCTTGTTCACTGTGCGCGCAGCTCATGTGTTCTGGTTTTACGTACTTGGACACTTGGTGGACCTGGACATCGGAATTTTGTACCTCGCTGAATATACCACGCTTTGCACCGCTGCTTCGAGGTATGTAAACCGCTTGGGCGTGGTGGATGGAACGCTGTATGGACGGCATGAGTGCTTCGTTCCACCACTGAAGCGAAGTGGATGGTACACTGTTGTGACTGGAGGGCTACAATGTGGCAGATGGTACGCTGTTGTGCTTGGTTGTGACTGGTGGGCTACAGCGTGGTAGATGGAACTCAGTTTGTTCGGCATGACCGCTTCGTTCCACCGCTGAAGCGATGCGGATGGTACGCTGGTGTGACTGCTTATGACCGGTTGTGTGTGATGAGCTAGAGCGTGGCAGATGGCACAATGTATGGTCACCATGAGCGCTTTGTGTGGCTGCTGTAAGGAAGCGGGCGGTACACTGTTTTGGGTTATGGTGGACTATAGGCGCGGCAGATGGAAGAAGCGATGCGGATGGTACGCTGTTGTGACTGGTCGTGACTGGTGGGCTACAGCGTGGTAGATGGAACTCAGTTTGTTCGGCATGACCGCTTCGTTCCACCGCTGAAGCGATGCGGATGGTACGCTGTTGTGACTGCTTATGACCGGTTGTGTCTGTTGCGCTACAGCGTGGCAGATGGTACAATGTATGGTCACCATGAGCGCTTTGTGTGGCTGCTGTAGGGAAAGCGGGCGGTACACTGTTTTGGGTTATGGTGGACTATAGGCGCGGCAGATGGAAGAAGCGATGCGGATGGTACGCTGTTGTGACTGGTCGTGACTGGTGGGCTACAGCGTGGTAGATGGAACTCAGTTTGTTCGGCATGACCGCTTCGTTCCACCGCTGAAGCGATGCGGATGGTACGCTGTTGTGACTGCTTATGACCGGTTGTGTCTGTTGCGCTACAGCGTGGCAGATGGTACAATGTATGGTCACCATGAGCGCTTTGTGTGGCTGCTGTAGGGAAAGCGGGCGGTACACTGTTTTGGGTTATGGTGGACTATAGGCGCGGCAGATGGAAGAAGCGATGCGGATGGTACGCTGTTGTGACTGGTCGTGACTGGTGGGCTACAGCGTGGTAGATGGAACTCAGTTTGTTCGGCATGACCGCTTCGTTCCACCGCTGAAGCGATGCGGATGGTACGCTGTTGTGACTGCTTATGACCGGTTGTGTCTGTTGCGCTACAGCGTGGCAGATGGTACAATGTATGGTCACCATGAGCGCTTTGTGTGGCTGCTGTAGGGAAGCGGGCGGTACACTGTTTTGGGTTATGGTGGACTATAGGCGCGGCAGATGGAAGAAGCGATGGTAGGCATGAGCGCTTTGTGTGGCTGCTGTTGTTAAGCGTTTGGCACACTGGCAAAAGTATTGTTAATAGGACGCTTTGTCAACCATGTAATTTTTTTTTTTAATTACTTTTTAGATGTCAAATCGTGTGGAGTTCATCCGGGATTTCATCGAGATTTATCAGTCTTTTCCCTGCCTCTGGAAAATAAAATCTCCTGAGTATTGTAACAGGGAAAAGAGGAGGGAGGGTTACTTACAGCTCATTGAGCTTTACAATCGTCAGGCACCAGATGAGGCAGCTAACGAAGCAGTTATTAAAAAGAAAATCCAGGCGCTCCGCACGGTCTGGAGGAAGGAGCTGAACAAGGTTCTTCAGACTACAAGGTCCGGAGCTTCCACTGAAGAAGTTTATGTGCCAAAACTGTGGTATTTTGAGCATCTTAATTTTCTGAGGGACCAAGAGGTGCCACGGACTTCAACGTGTCTTCGATTGTTGGCACCTGTGGAACCAATAGTTTCGGAGAACCACGCCGAGCAGGAGTCACAAGGGCAACAAGTAAGTAGCTCTTTGGACGAAAGTTCACCAATGTGTCCTATAATTACATAATTTTTCTCTGCATTTTAGGTTTTATACTTCTGATTATCACATCAGTTTAAAGTTGTTACAAAAACATGTACACATAAGTAACCCTGTTGCAGTCAAGAATTATAAGGGGAACGTAATATGTATGAAATGGAGATATATGTAAACCATACCATCGAAGCAATATAGAAAATAGTATCGCGTCAAGCTGCCGATGTACTCTTGTTGAGACTATTTAGACTATTAAATATTGGTCAGGTTCCCATAGCAGTCAGAACAGTGTAGTTCAAAGTATTCAATAAAAGGGAGGGTTAAAGAATATTACTAAGCATCAAATATATTATAATCTTTTTGTTACCTACTACGAATATATAGTTTGGATGCGGTTATGGTGGTACTACTTTTTGTTGCCGGGTTCATAACTTTTTTTTTTTTCCCCCCCCCCAGGATGACAGTGCGCAGGAGAGTACACTTGACTGTTCACAGGACTGCACAACAACAGATCTAGTGGAGGCTGCACCTGCCAGGAGTCAATCGAGGCAAGTTCAAAGAAAACGGAAAGCCACCTCAGACGCCTCAAATGAACTATTGAGCCTGGCAAAGAAGGTGTTGACAAGAAATGTTAGCCCTGCGTTAGAGGGGTTTGGACACTATGTGGTTGACAAACTGGCAAAAATGGACGACAACCAAAGAATACTAGCAGAGCGTCTGATTCTGGAAGCAGTAAACAAGGGTACTGATGGCGATTTGGACAAGAACACTTGTTTGGTCTCTTCCCGGCCAATACAGCGGACAGAGCCATCAAATTTCAATGGTTGGTCACAGGGTCAGACATCGATGCGACACAATCCTCACGTTTCCCACTTCGGCCAGCCACCCCCTAATAACTCCTACACACCAATACCTTTACATATGGCTTCGCCCATCAGGCACCAAAATTTTCAGCCGGAACAATCGTCGTATCATAATTTGTGATTTCCTAACTACTTTTACATCCCTTTTTTTTTTTTGTCTTGTTAAAATAATGTTTGAAATAAAAGCTTTTATTATACATTCTATCACTACTTTTTGATTGGTGTGTCTCAATCACAGCACTGTATGAGGGAACAAATTAACGTAACAAATTCATGTACAGTTAACTAAAAAAAAAAAATCGAATGAAAGTTTAACTAAATCTTTTAATTGGAACAACAAAAAATGGATTATTGGCCCGCCTACAACTGCTGGCACATGTCCCGCAGCTTCTGCAGCTCCTCCATTGCCACATTGTGCTGCTCCTGAATATGTGCCATAGTGTGGAGTAACTTGTCTATGCCGGCTTCAATATCCTCTTTGTTGACAGTGACGAGAGCTGTGGGTCAAAAAACATAACATTAATAACACTGTAGTCTCCCGATGTGTCTTTGCTTCTGTGAATGAAAAAAAATAAAAAAAATAAGCAAAGGGGGGGGGGGGGGGGAGGGTGGTTGTTTGGGTTGGGGGTGAAAGAGTGGGCCTGCAACAAAATCCAAATAACTTAATTGTGGGAACCTACTAGAATGTTGAGGCACGGAGGGCACTTCTGGATCTGAGTCGCTGTTGAATGCCTCGTGCTGTCGGCGGCGGCGCTGTCTCTTTGCCTCTGTGAAGGAAAAAAAAAAAACAAGGTCTGTCAGCATATATGGCAACAGTGGCTGCCGGGGGAGGGGGGGGGTGTTAAGAGGGGACCTGCAACTTAATCCAAATCACATAATTGTGGGAACCTACTAGGATCTGGAGGAGTTGACCCGGAGGGCACAGATCCAGGAGAGGCTGGGCGGGATGCCTCGTGGCGGCGGTGGTGCTGTGTCTTTGACTCTGTGAAGAAAAAAAAAAAAAAAAAATTTTTTTTAAAAGTTCTGTTAGCATATATGGCAACACTGGCTGCCGGGGGGGGGAAGGGGACCAGAAACAAAATCCAAATAACATTTTTGTGGGAACCTACTAGGATCTGGAGGAGTTGACCCGGAGGGCTCCGGGACATTGGACCCTGAGGGCACAGAGCCAGAAGAGGCTGGGCGGGATGCCTCGTGGCGGCGGCGGTGCTGTGTCTTTGCCTCTGTGAAGAAAAAAAAAAAAAAAAAAAATTTTTGAAAAAGGTCTGTTAGCATATATGGCCACACTGGCTGCCGGGGGGGGGAAGGGGACCAGAAACAAAATCCAAATAACATTTTTGTGGGAACCTACTAGGATCTGGAGGAGTTGACCCGGAGGGCTCCGGGACATTGGACCCTGAGGGCACAGAGCCAGAAGAGGCTGGGCGGGATGCCTCGTGGCGGCGGCGGTGCTGTGTCTTTGCCTCTGTGAAGAAAAAAAAAAAAAAAAAAATTTTTGAAAAAGGTCTGTTAGCATATATGGCCACACTGGCTGCCGGGGGGGGGGAAGGGGACCAGAAACAAAATCCAAATAACATTTTTGTGGGAACCTACTAGGATCTGGAGGAGTTGACCCGGAGGGCTCCGGGACATTGGACCCTGAGGGCACAGAGCCAGAAGAGGCTGGGCGGGATGCCTCGTGGCGGCGGCGGTGCTGTGTCTTTGCCTCTGTGAAGAAAAAAAAAAAAAAAAAAATTTTTGAAAAAGGTCTGTTAGCATATATGGCCACACTGGCTGCCGGGGGGGGGGAAGGGGACCAGAAACAAAATCCAAATAACATTTTTGTGGGAACCTACTAGGATCTGGAGGAGTTGACCCGGAGGGCTCCGGGACATTGGACCCTGAGGGCACAGAGCCAGAAGAGGCTGGGCGGGATGCCTCGTGGCGGCGGCGGTGCTGTGTCTTTGCCTCTGTGAAGAAAAAAAAAAAAAAAAAAAATTTTTGAAAAAGGTCTGTTAGCATATATGGCCACACTGGCTGCCGGGGGGGGGAAGGGGACCAGAAACAAAATCCAAATCACATTTTTGTGGGAACCTACTAGGATCTGGAGGAGTTGACCCTGAGGGCACAGAGCCAGAAGAGGCTGGGCGGGATGCCTCGTGGCGGCGGTGGTGCTGTGTCTTTGCCTCTGTGAAGGGAAAAAAAAAAAAAAAAGGTCTGTCAGCATATATGGCAACACTGGCTGCCGGGGGGGGGGGGGAGGAGGGGACCTGCAACCAAACCCAAATCACATTATTGTGGGAACCTACTAGGATCAGTTGTCTTTGACCCGGAGGGCTCTGGGACTTCAGAGGCGGTGTGTGATGCCTCGTGTCTACGGCGGCGCTGTCTCTTTGCCTCTGTGAAGGAAAAAAAAAGTTCGGTCAGCAGTTAGCTGTGCCACATAGTACTTTTCACCGTTCATACTGTCCCATAGCTGTGGCACATAGTGGCTCTGCAACGTTCAAACTGTCCCATAGCTGTGGCACATAGTGGCTCTGCAACATTCAAACTGTCCCATAGCTGTGGCACATAGTGGCTCTGCAACATTCAAACTGTCCCATAGCAGTGGCACATAGTGGCTCTGCAACGTAGAAACTGTCCCATAGCTGTGGCACATAGTGGCTCTGCAACGTTCAAACTGTCCCATAGCAGTGGCACATAGTGGCTCTGCAACGTTCAAACTGTCCCATAGCAGTGGCACATAGTGGCTCTGCAACGTAGAAACTGTCCCATAGCTGTGGCACATAGTGGCTCTGCAACGTTCAAACTGTCCCATAGCAGTGGCACATAGTGGCTCTGCAACGTAGAAACTGTCCCATAGCTGTGGCACATAGTGGCTCTGCAACGTTCAAACTGTCCCATAGCAGTGGCACATAGTGGCTCTGCAACGTAGAAACTGTCCCATAGCTGTGGCACATAGTGGCTCTGCAACGTTCAAACTGTCCCATAGCTGTCCAACATACTTTTGGGTACCTGAGTACTAACCTCTGCTAATCTCCTGGCGAAGCTCCTGCAGGCGCTCTGGGCTTTTCGACTTGAGATCGCCCCATTTTTTAACAATCTGGGCCTTGGTCCGAGTTATCCCAAACCGCTTCCTGAGGCCCTCAGACACCACACGGACAACTTCCTCCTTGTGCTGGTTGCGGTGCAGCACCATCCCTGTGGTTTCATACTGCATCCTATCCATTGTTCCAATAAGGAACTTGAGCTCTGGGATGCCCATAGGTGGACCACGGCGACTGGCAGCCATTATCACGATGTCAGGGGACAAAAACAAGCTAGGGCAGGCACGCAGGAACGCTGTAACGTCATCACGCCGTCATAGACCACGAGCGTACTTAACGTGCCGCTCCGGCGTTATATAACGATACTTCGAACGGCATTTACTATGTGCGTTCCTTTCTTAACGCTCAGTCGTCACAAATGTGACGCTGTTCATAAACGGCAACGCTATTGCGATGCCAATGGCGCGGCAGGACGGCGGAGCGCAGCTCCTCCTCTGGGCGTTGCTCTTCAGGGTCATTCCATCTAAAATGGCGGCGAGAATGCGTTCTGCTCCTCTGGGGCAGCCAGAACTCCTTTTTTTTATTTCCCAGATGGATGCCATGGATTACGAGGGTCTGGAGAGCCGCCCTGCCCACCCACACATCCACAAGCGAGAAGTGCTTGGACAAATAACAAGAATGATGGAGAGGAGGTTTGGTGTCTGCCGCAGTCAGCTTCAGCTGCGTAAAAAATGGGCTGACCTCCGCTATAAAACGCCACAAATGTTTGCGGAGTTGCGTGCGGAGGCAAGGCGAGGCAAGTACTAGTACTAGCTTTGCTCTGCAGCACTCAACATTTGTGTGTAAACATTGTGATTCTTTACTTTAGGTGTAGAGAGACAGCGGCGGCAAGTCAGACACACCATTGCCACCAGTACCCCATCTTCAGGCACCAGTGGGAGCCCACAGTCCGGGACATCACGTAAGTTCACAATCATTTATTGCATTTTTTTTAACATCACACGGGACATAACAGGGTACCTGAAATATTTGAAGACATTACAGACGCAGTAATGACCCAGCGGCCTACCACACCTCCACCATCTGTTGCGACCATGCACCCTCGCACCCCTGTGAAGTGTGATATAAATTTTATGTTTCAGTATATTGTTAGCTTTGATCTGCAGCACTCTACATGTGTTTTTAAAGATTGCGTTTGTAAACTTTCTGTGTAGAGAGACAGCGGCAGCAACAGGTACCTGCCATTGCCAGCAGCACCACAGCATCCAGCACCAGCGGGAGCCCACAGTCCGTGACGTCACGTAAGTTAACAATCATAGATTACAATTTTTAAACTGCATACGGGACATAAGAGGGTAGCGGAAATATTTGAATACATTACAGACGCAGTAATGACCCAGCGGCCTACCACGCCACCACCAGAGAGCAGACGGCCTCGCACCCCTACACCACCCTCAACACCTCCCTTTCGACACTCCTCTTCCTCCCCCGGGTCGGCGGCATTCTCCCCAGAAGCTAACATACGTAAGTGACCAAAACTGCGAGCGCTTCCCAACGGCGTGTTCCATAGTTAACCAGATCTGTTATTATTTGCTTTTAGGTGCTGCAGCAGTGGCCAGATCGCTGGGATGGGACATTAGCAGCTCTGGTTCTGGCAATGAGGAACCGGCGTCCCTTCTCCGTAAGTATCAAGATAATGCGAGTGGTTTTCTGCTGGATGTCACCATAGACAACCAAAACTGTAAAATATATTAAAATTTACATCGCCCTGTGGTGCCAGACCAAATAGAAATTTACAACACAGAAAATTCGGTCCTGCCCCAGAGGTCGAGATGTATTTTCAGAGGAATCAACGTTGGTTCTCCAACCTCTTCTATCCACAGAAACGGCCACCGTAAGAGAGCTCCTGGCGAGACAATTGCGACTGGAGCGGACAGCAGCGCTCCTGCAGCAGACAGCAGCGCTCCTCCAGAGTCAAGTGGAGCAGCAGGGCGTGACGCTGCGACACCTCTTGGGCAGGAGATAATATTTTTTTTGGTGGGGGGGTTATGTTATATTTTGTTGTAAAATAATTTAAAACCAAGAAGTGTTACAAAAAAAAACAAAAATCTTCGCATTCTTTCTTTAATGTTTACCAAGCTATAAGGGTTAACAGCAACATTGTATAGGCATCACATTTAAAGTTATTTAGCGAGGTTTATATGACAGCAAAGCAAAAAAACAAATTTTTATGTTATACGGCGCGATCCTGCCACGGTACAGCTCCAGAACCATTAAAGTACTGACAGTATTTTTCGCGACAGTCCCTTGCATCGTCTGCCTGTCTGCCAGATCCAAGAGCTTGAAGAGCTGTAAAATTTTCAGGTTGTGTACGCCATTCCCCGGGCACAATATCTCCGGTTCGTGCGTCCACTGCATCAATAAACGAAGGAGGAGAATAGGAGTTCGTATCATGACGTCTCAGGAAATTATGGAGCACACAGCATGCCAAAACCACAATGTCTATAGACGGCAGCTTCAAGTTGATAGCTGTGTGGAACACTCTAAACCGATTTGCCATTATCCCAAAGGCATTTTCAACCACACGACGGGCCCTCGACAACCGGTAATTAAAGATTCTGCGCTCCGGTGTGAGTGTTCTCTGTGCAAATGGCTTCAGCAAATGTGGATGAAGAGGGAAAGCTTCATCAGCGATGAAGACAAAATTTAGGTTTGCTTTTGTGTCTTCATTTAGTGGCAACAGCAGTTCATTGTTCCTCAAGCTTTCCCCAAATGAAGTGTGTTCAAAAACACCACCGTCGGAGACTCGACCATTCATGCCAACATCCACATCGACAAACTCATAGTTTGCATTGACAAGGGCCATGAGGATCACACTGAAATATCCTTTGTAGTTGAAAAAAAATGATCCAGAGTTGGCTGGTTGCGTGATGCGCACATGCTTTCCATCTAATGCACCACCGCAGTTTGGAAACTGCCACAGCTCATCAAAATCGGAACCAATCCTCTTCCAGTCATCCGCCGTCTTGGGAAACTGCAAGATGAGAAGGAAACATGTACAAATTTGGTCAAATATATTATGCACATACACTCTCATGTGGACATCCTACAGCGATTGAGGCGCAGTATGGATTAGTATAACAAAGTCAACAACACAGAGTATGCAGGCAGCCATTTTTTTTACAGATGGCTTCGGTCACTCAGAGGGGGTGCTAAACAATATATCTAAATAATAGAATCAATAAAATTACGTTGGGAGCAGCAAATAAAAAAGGGTGGCGCAGGGTTGGAGCAGCACATATCAGAATGGAGACGCAAAATGGTAGCAGCACATGTCAGAATGGAGGCGCAGGATCACAGCAGCACATGTCTGAATGGGGGCGCAGGATGGGAGCAGCACATGATAGGATGTAGAACATATACCTATAGAAAAGCTCGCCATCAGGGCGTAGAACTGGTTCAATAGCTAGTATAATATATCGACATAACACAGCAGCCAAAAAAAAATAGTAGTACCTCCATATAATGCCTTAAGCTCTGCACAATGGCCTCGCATGTCTCCGGAATCACAACGCTCAGGAAAGGTCTGGAAACAGCTGCGGAAAACTGCAAATCCTGAAGAGACCTTCCTGTTGCCAGGAAGCGCAGTGTCACCGCCAACCTTTCCTCCACGGGCACGGCTGCACGCATCGGCGTATCACACCTTTGTATGAGTGGCGTAACAGCAGACAGTATTATTTTGAAGGATTCCTCGGACATCCGAAGGTAGTTTCGGAAATCTTGAGGGTTATTGTCACGTAACTCTCTTATGAGACCCATGTGTGACAATGTGGATCTTTTCTGCAGCCAGCTCCGGGTCCACATGCGACGTTTTCGTTTAGGACGTCTCTCCTCTTGGAGACGTGCTGCCTCAAACACCAGGGCAGCAGCAACAACAGAACTCTCATCGGAAGTGAGCATAGTTCCTAAAAAGAAAACAAACGTACAATAAATACACGTGCTTACAAAACAATGTTCTGACCATTGATCTAATAACTATATATGTTACTACTGGTATTAAATGGGGCAGTCAACCATCTCGATCTGTAAAAGGATTAATTAATTGGGCCACGCAACAGCTGTGTACCTGAGGTTCTCAGGCCTACCCTACTCAAAGGAACAATCAACCACACTCCAGCGTTTATCCCCGTTGAAGCGCAACATATGCTACGCTGTAGCGTTATACATACCTTTTGCGGTAAAAGTCTAGTAGTTAAAAGTCCAGGGAATCCAGCGAATTTAGGAGTTCTGTTCACAGCACGTGCTACAGAGAGAAATGAATAGCGCGCTCGAGAGCTCCGGTTTTATCCGCTGGGAACAATAGTCCTTTGTCGAATGAGCGCACAGTATTGTACCGCCCAATCAGCACACGGGAGGTGGAGAATTCAGCGCTCCTACGTAGCCAGCTCCTCCGCCCTTTACATCGTATACAATATCGTGCACACCTTTGTCACACCATGCGATCATGCTGCCACAGCGGGACACTAGACGACGAAAGAAAGTTTCAAACGATGTGCTACGACGTACGATTCACAGCGGGGTCCCTGATCGCAGGAGCGTGTCACACGCTGCGATATCGTACCTATATCGCTCGAACGTCACAAATCGTGCCGTCGTAGCGATCTAAATTGCACTGTGTGACGGTACCATTACTCTTCTCTTGCCCAATCGGCTATCTCTCTGCTATCTGCTCGATCCCTTGCAATCTGGTTTGCTTAATCGATAGTTTCAAGTGATCTCTGAACAACTAAATCAAATTGTAACTATTCTCTATTGATTTTTTTTCTTAGCTTTGTCTTTAACATTTGACACTATAAACCAAGAAGTCGTGTTTCATTTGATTGATGTTAGGAATGCTACTTTCTTTCAGTTCTCTCCCAATCTAAATGACTGCTCATTCTGTGTCATTTGTGAATTTTACTTAACCTATTCCATTTGCTGTTGGGTTTTATCAAGCTTCAGTCTTAAAACACTTAATACTCCTTATGGGGACTTGCTTTATCATTTTCATATAGTGCAGATGCTTTTCAAAGTTGATTTCACAAGCTATCTGGCCCTGCCAATGGCTAAAAGCTATACATTTTTTAAAGCTCTTTACACATGTATTAAATGTAGTAGCAATGATTTATAAGGGTAAATCTTAAAGACACGTTCCCCTTAAAACACTTTGCAGTGATTTTAGACCTCAGTAAAGTAAGAGGACGATAAAGTGTAATTCAAATACATGTTAACTCCATGCATATTTGGTTTGCTGTTCCTTTTTTCCTAACCTTCTTCCTAGAATTATAAATTATTTTTATTTTTCAGCCCATATAACCATAAGAAGGCTTGCTTTTTGTGAGACAAGATGTAAATTTGAATGCCATTTAAATTACCATATAATGTACATTTACTGTTCAAATTAACAGATTTCCATAGACTTTTCCAAATACAACATCACCAAATATGCTTATTTTTTATTGTGTTATTTCCTTATTTTTCTTTCTTTCTTTTTCATTCTTAACTTTTCCATAGGGGGCTTAAGACTATGATCTTCTAATCATTTGCTCTATACGCTACATGCATCATTATTAGGCAAGTGACATACTATTATTTTGCCATATGATTGGATAAGGTAAGTATAACTTTTTTTCATACATTTTTCAAGTCCTATAAAGAAAACATAGTAAAAACACCAGAAAAAAGTCCACAACTTTTTTTTGCAAAACAACACTGACCCAAAGAACACCACAAACCAAACTGCTTTGTGTGATTTATATTTGATTTATACTTTGCAAAAAAATTTGATATACTGCAATTTATGTCCAAGACATGTTTGACCAAAAAATGGCAAATAAAAATGTAGTACTATAAATATAATTAAATAAATTTAGCATTTTCAAAAGGATATTTCGGTCTAAAAATATTTTTATAAAGAAGGGTAAGGCATCATATTTTGATATAGTATTTAAATACTTATTTTCGAAGCTTGAGAGAATGCAGAAATATGTTCATAATTACAAAGGTGACATTGATGCTGTCTTCTGATTTTGATTTGCTTGAGTGTCAATACTGGAAAGCTCAAAGTGTGAAAATTTGTGTGAAAATTCGACTCAAACTCAATCCTCCACAGATCGACTCATCTTTAGTTTTGGGAACCTTGGTTAAGAAATAGTATTATACTGCCTTCCTAAGAACAATTTAATTTTAATCGTGTTTTCGAATCAGCAAAATCTTGTAAAATCCACATAGGTCACAGTACATCAAACAGACAAGTGTTTTGTGTCGTTAACATCCAAGATTGTTAATGACAAAAACTTTTACTTACTTTATAAGTCTCCAAACAGTAAACCTTGCTTGAAAATAATCGCTGCTCCCAGAAATGCATTAATTTGCTCAATAAAACCTTCATCAATTCTCAAATGAACAAAAGCACTACAAAACTCTCTGGTGTAATATAACCTCTCAACCATCAGTATTCAGCACTAGCAAATAAGCTGATTATATATAAATTTTAATTCATAATGAAAATATGAAATAGGTTATTATGTAGACTCTTGAGAAAACCAAGACTACAGAAGAGCATAAAATTAAAAGCAAGCCAAGTGTGACTGAAATTCTTCTAAAACAAGTTGAACGTATGAACTTTGTTTTAAAAGAAAGGTGATTCTGACACTTCAATCTTCCTTCATCAGCATTACAAAAAGCTGACATTGTGTTACTCTGTGACTTTGGGGATCATGTTATTTCCACTATACAGGTCCTTCTCAAAAAATTAGCATATAGTGTTAAATTTCATTATTTACCATAATGTAATGATTACAATTAAACTTTCATATATTATAGATTCATTATCCACCAACTGAAATTTGTCAGGTCTTTTATTGTTTTAATACTGATGATTTTGGCATACAACTCCTGATAACCCAAAAAACCTGTCTCAATAAATTAGCATATCAAGAAAAGGTTCTCTAAACGACCTATTACCCTAATCTTCTGAATCAACTAATTAACTCTAAACATATGCAAAAGATACCTGAGGCTTTTATAAACTCCCTGCCTGGTTCATTACTCAAAACCCCCATCATGGGTAAGACTAGCGACCTGACAGATGTCAAGAAGGCCATCATTGACACCCTCAAGCAAGAGGGTAAGACCCAGAAAGAAATTTCTCAACAAATAGGCTGTTCCCAGAGTGCTGTATCAAGGCACCTCAATGGTAAGTCTGTTGGAAGGAAACAATGTGGCAGAAAACGCTGTACAACGAGAAGAGGAGACCGGACCCTGAGGAAGATTGTGGAGAAGGACCGATTCCAGACCTTGGGGAACCTGAGGAAGCAGTGGACTGAGTCTGGTGTGGAAACATCCAGAGCCACCGTGCACAGGCGTGTGCAGGAAATGGGCTACAGGTGCCGCATTCCCCAGGTAAAGCCACTTTTGAACCATAAACAGCGGCAGAGGCGCCTGACCTGGGCTACAGAGAAGCAGCACTGGACTGTTGCTAAGTGGTCCCAAGTACTTTTTTCTGATGAAAGCAAATTTTGCATGTCATTCGGAAATCAAGGTGCCAGAGTCTGGAGGAAGACTGGGGAGAAGGAAATGCCAAAATGCCTGAAGTCCAGTGTCAAGTACCCACAGTCAGTGATGGTGTGGGGTGCCATGTCAGCTGCTGGTATTGGTCCACTGTGTTTCATCAAGGGCAGGGTCAATGCAGCTAGCTATCAGGAGATTTTGGAGCACTTCATGCTTCCATCGGCTGAAATGCTTTATGGAGATGAAGATTTCATTTTTCAGCACGACCTGGCACCTGCTCACAGTGCCAAAACCACTGGTAAATGGTTTACTGACCATGGTATTACTGTGCTCAATTGGCCTGCCAACTCTCCTGACCTGAACCCCATAGAGAATCTGTGGGATATTGTGAAGAGAAAGTTGAGAGACGCAAGACCCAACACTCTGGATGAGCTTAAGGCCGCTATTGAAGCATCCTGGGCCTCCATAACATCTCAGCAGTGTCACAGGCTGATTGCCTCCATGCCACGCCGCATTGAAGCAGTCATTTCTGCCAAAGGATTCCCGACCAAGTATTGAGTGCATAACTGAACATTATTATTTGATGGTTTTTTTGTTTGTTATTAAAAAACACTTTTATTTGATTGGATGGGTGAAATATGCTAATTTATTGAGACAGGTTTTTTGGGTTATCAGGAGTTGTATGCCAAAATCATCAGTATTAAAACAATAAAAGACCTGACAAATTTCAGTTATTGGATAATGAATCTATAATATATGAAAGTTTAATTGAAATCATTACATTATGGTAAATAATGAAATTTAACACTATATGCTAATTTTTTGAGAAGGACCTGTATATATTGGTCTGCAAGTTTAATCTTTATTCCCATTTCCTTTCTGCATCAAGTCACTGTCACATATAAAGCGGGCGGCATGAATAAAACACACCAAGGGACAGTATACCGTCACCGGTGCTGTATACCTATATTCCGCTGTGCAGTACATAGATGATGTATCATGCATGCCTTATCTCTGCTATTAATATCTGTGCTGCCTTCATCTATACCATATCACAGGACCATTGATTTTTGTATTCCTTTTATTGATGTTAATTTTAATCTATGCTACATCTTCTCACCTCATGTCGCAAACAATGAAGTTTATCTTGTATTTATTGGATAAATTGTCATTTAAGGGGGTGCTTAGTTTAGAAAATCAATATTCATATATTCTAAATTTAATAGGAATTTCATAATATTGTAGGGTAATTTTCAGTACAAGACCTTTATTAGTTAATTAATTAAATTTTCAAATAGTGCGTCTCTCACTCTAGAGGACATGTCTTGCATAATACAAATAACTTATTGATTTCAATTAGAATTGATATCATGCTAATTTCACATATGGGGAGGGGTGCAGCAGGGAAATACAACCCTTACTTTAAGTATTAGCTAAATTAGGTTCCTTGCATTTTTTCATTGCATTTTTACAGTGTGTTTTTTACATGCATCTTTATCACATTTTTTGGTATTCGGTTTTTGCCTCTTTTTGGGGTGTCATATTTATTTTTAACTAAACTTTTTTTTATACTTCCTGCTGTTTGGATTTGTATAAACTTTATTGATACAGTCTTGTGTGGATTACATGAGTATTTAGCGTGTTTCCACAGCAGAAGTGCACTAAAACAATATGCATTATTTACCCATGTATTTTTTATATCTAATGCAATTTTACAGGAATAATCCTCACATAAAACTCAGCGTACTCCCAAGAGGAATTGATATGTTGCAAAAGGCCAGTTTACACATCATAAAACAAAGCACGTAGGACATGAAGTTTCTATAAATTCCATCGACTTTGATGTCACTACAATTTTTGCACAGTGAAAATGTGCAGCTTCAAAAACTCACCAAAATATCATCATGGGAACCTAATGTTAGAGTCCCAATAGATAACATTATATCTGAATATGGATTTATGTTTTCAAATGTAATTGTTTTAATGTGTACTGCAGTATATGAAAAAACTATTCAGACATGCACACATTAGACATAGAAAAGCTTATATAACAAAGCATAAGCATTAATATGAAGTTGGTCCACCCTTTGCGGCAAAACAGCTTTCACTCTGCTGCAAAGGCACTGCAAAAATTTGTAGTGTCTTCGAAAATTTTTATGTATTCATCATAAGATCATTTGTAAAATCAGACAATGAAGTTGGATGAGTGGGTCTGGCTCGCAATCTCCTTTCTAGTTCAACCTAAAAGTATTAGGTAAATATCTGTAAGTGTCAGTCAAGTTCTTCCACACCAAGCTCATCCAAACATTCTTTTATAGATCTTGCTTTGTACCGTCACAGCTGTGAGAATACAGAGTGGCAACTGAAACCGCGCCCCTGGACCTGATTGACACTGGCTCTACATGGGGCCGGCTGTTAGTCAGTCTGCATGCGGGTGCCGGTAAGTATCATAACGCTGTTAACCTGCAGATTAACCCCATATCTGCAGGTTAACAGTGTTATTTTTGGCAACAGGTTCCCTTTAAGTAAACTCAAACAGGAAACACAATTGCATCCATAGGTTCAACATTGGCAATTGTAGTAGAGAGCAATTGCATATACGGTATATATGCTACCGCCCAGATTGACCTCATTATAATCCACCCCTGGTGGTCAGTCTGTAGGAGGGCAACAGAATCCTCACATTACTTCTCCCTTTCAAGAGTGGCTTCTCGACTTGGCATATCTGGATATCTTTATTGAAATTCACAAAGCACATACATACACACATGCATACACAGAGCACATTCATACACACACATGTAAACACATAGCACATACATACACACAAGACTACTCAGAGCAGAGCCTATAAACATATATATGAAGAGAAAATACATCTATGCACAAAGAACAAAAACATACATTTAGGCCCCCTTTACACTTACTGGTGAGATCCGTAGTCAGTGTCCATGTGCCATCCATATGCATGTATGACATCTGTGTATCCGTTTGCTGTCTGTGCATCAGTGTGTCAATGCATAAAATCTGTGTGCCATCTGTGTGTCCATGAGACATGTACCAAAGCCTGAGAAAAGCAGTACAGTCAGCCCAGATCCCAAGCAGCTCTCGTCATCATCGCTTGGTCTTCTTCAGATAAATGCGACCAGGCGACAATGATGGGAATTACATTCAGCACCCACAGGTGTACATTCTGTGTAAAATTAAAATTAAATTTAAAAGATGACGTGGGCTTCCACATAATTTTCATAACCAGCAGAGGGAAAGCCCATGTCTGGGGGCTGATGCTCAAAATCTAGGGAAAAGGACAATATCCCAAAAGGTTCACAGGCTATTAATAACAGCTCACAGCTGTATGCTCAGCTTTAATGGTGAATTTATGGAGACCCAGAAAAAAATGACATAGGGCACACCTATAAATTCAAACCAGCAAAGGTTAAACAGACAGCTGTGGGTTGATATTAATAGCCTGGGAAGGGACCAGAGATATTGTCCCCTCAGTCTACTAACATCAGCCCTCAGCTTCCCCAGAAATGTTGCATCCATAAGATGCCCCAAATATTGCACTTAGCCTCGCACTTTCCCCTTAGCTTATGGCAGTGGCAAGTGGGGTAATATTTGTGAGGTTGATGTCAGCTTTGTATGCCTAGAGGTAAGTAATGCCTAGAGGTAAGTAACGGAGAGGCATCTATAAGATGCAACCCTTACTAACCACATAGTATGTTATGAAATAAATAGTGATGACGAGCAAATATATTCAGCACTATTTGTTACACACACAAACAGTAAGGTATTCTTGCTATTCGTTACGCGGCGAGAACTTAGCTATTCGCCTCGGTATATTCGAGTGATGCGCCCAACATATCTGGTGAGTGCAAAACAAGTGTCCAGCATTTTTCAGGTGAGTACAATCCAATTTTTTACAACTAGCATTCGAAAAACATCCGAATGCAGTACGATTGCTATCTGATTGCAATGCGATTTTAACATGAGATTTTAATAGAAATAAATAGAAATTATCTATGCCTCTTACACGTCATTTTCAAAGGAAGTATTCTTCAAAATACATACATATGTCCACTTAGGAAGAAACACTGTGACAATCAATTTCACATGCTGTTGTGCAAATGGAATAGACAACAGATGGAAATTATTGGCAATAATCAAGACACACTTAATAAAGGAGTGGTTCTGCAGGTGGGGACTACAGACCACATCTCAGTACCAATGATTTCTGTCTGATGTTTTAGTCACTTATGAATGTTGGTTGTGCTTTCACACTTGTGGTAGCATGAGACGGACTCTACAACCCTCATAAAAGTGGCTCAGGTAGTGCAGCTCATCCAGGATGGCACATCAATGCGAGCTGTGGCAAGAAGGTTTGCTGTGTCTGTCAGCGTCGTGTCCAGAGGCTGGAGGCGCTATAAGGAGACATTCCAGTACACCAGAAGATGTGGAGGGGGCCATAGCAGGGCAACAACCCAGCAGCAGGACCACTACCTCAGCCTTTGTGCAAGGAAGAACAGGAGGAGAACTGTCAGAGCCCTGCAAAATGACCTCCAGCAGGCCACAAATGTGCATGTGTCTGCAAAAATGGTTAGAAACTGACTCCATGAGGATTGTCTGAGTGCCCGACGTCCACAGTTGGGGGTTGTGCTCACAGCTCAACACCGTGCAGGACGCTTGGCATTTACCACAGAACACCAGTATTGGCAAATTTGCCACTGGCGCCCTGTGCTCTTCACAGATGAAAGCAGGTTCACAATAAGTACATATGAACAGACGTGACATAGTCTGGAGATGCCGTGGAGAGAGATCTGCTGCTAGTGAGAAAATATGCTGGTGCGGTTGGCCCTGGGTTCCTCCTAATGCTGAAAAATGCCAGATATGGGATATCATGTCTCGCACCATCCACCAACGTCACATTGCACCACAGACGGTCCAGGAGTTGGTGGATGCTTTCGTCCAGGTCTGGGAGGAGACCATCTGCCGCCTCATCAGGAGCATGCTCAGGCATTGTAGGGAGATCATACAGGCATGTGGAGGCCACACAAACTACTGAGCATCATTTCCTTGTCTTGAGGCATTTCCACTGAAGTTGGATCAGCCTGTAACTTCACTTTCCACTTTGATCTTGTGCATCATTCCAACTCCAGACCTCTGTGGGATATTAGTTGGGATTTGCGCTAGTAATTTTTAGTTAATCATTACGTTAATCGTTTTATTGTTCTCAACAAATTCCACTATCTAATGAATAAAGATTTACAACTGGAATATTTCATTCAGTAATATCTAGGATGTGGGATTTTGGTGTCCATTTACTTTTTGGAGCAGTATATGTGAATATATAAATATACTGTATACATAGTAGAGTAGGACCCATCAGAGGGAGATCACCTTGCCGTGGTTGATGGGCACACATGAATTGGCCAATTTATGCGCTAAGAATCTTCATTTTATCTATAACTGTAAGTTTTATGAAAAAAAAAATTTTGAAAATTTTTTTATGAAAAAATATTTTTGAGAAGGATGATTCATATTCAACATTTGTCTGTGTTTTCACATGGCCTAGATTCATGTACATGTGCTGCTGTGTTCTTTTATATATATATATATATATATATATATATATTGGGTACGGAAAGTATTCAGACCCCATTAAATTTTTCACCGACCTGGCCAAAGTTACTGCACAAAAAATTGTCTGCAGTACTCAAGGTTCCTAAAAGCACAGTGACCTCCATAATCCTTACATTGAAGGAGTTTTGGACCACCAGAAGTCTTCCTAGACTTCGCCTTCCAGCCAAACTGAGCAATCATGGGAGATTCGCCATGGTGAGAGAGGTAAAGAAGAACCCCAAGATCACTGAGGCTGAGCTCCAGAGATGCAGTAGGAAGATGCGAGAAAGTTCTGCAAAGTCAACAATCACTGCAGCCCTCCACCAGTCATACCTTTATGGTAGAGTGGCCCAAAGGAAGCCTCTTCTCAGGGCAAGACATATGAAGGCCCTCACAGCATTTGCTAAAAAACACATGAAGGACTCCCAGACTATAAGAAATAAGAATCTCTGGTCTGATGTGACAAAGATAGACATTTTTGGTGATAATTCTAAGTGGTATGTGTGGATAAAACCAGGCACTGCTCATTACCTGCCCAATACCATCCCAATAGAGAAACATGGTGGTGGCAGCATCATGCTATAGGGGTGTTTTTCAGCTGCAAGGACAGCACAACTGGTTGTCATTGAAGGAAACATGAATGTGGCCAAGTACAGAGATGTCCAGTTTTGTAGATTGTGAGCCCTCGCGGGCAAGGTCCTCTCTCCTCCTGTACCAGTTGTGACTTGTATTGTTCAAGATTATTGTACTTGTTTTATTATGTACACCACTCCTCACATGTAAAGCGCCATGGAAAAAATGGCGCTATAATAATAAATAATAATAATAATGTCCTGGATGAAAACCTCATCCAGAGTGCTCTGGACCTCAGACTTGGCCAAAGCTTCACCTTCCAACAAGACAATGACCCTAAGCACAAGGATAAAATAACAAAGGAGTGGCTTCAGAACAACTCTGTGACCATTCTAGACTGGCCCAGACAGAGATGTGACCTAAAACCAATTGAGCATCTCTGGAGAGACCTGAAAATGGCTGTCCACCTATGTTCACCATCCAACCTGACGGAATCGTAGAGGATCTGCAAGGAATAATGGCAGAGGTAGTGTATCAGGCAGCAGCCCCCCCATAGTCAGATCCTGTAGTGTATAAGGCAGCAGCCCCCCATAGTCAGATCCTGTAGTGTATTAGGCAGCACCCCCTCCCATAGTCAGATCCTGTAGTGTATTAGGCAGCACCCCCCATAGCAAAATCCTGTAGTGTATTAGGCAGCAGCCCCCCCTAGGCAAATCCTGTAGTGTATTAGGCAGCAGCCTCCTCACATAGTCAGATCCTGCAGTGTATTAGGCAGCAGCCCCCCATAGTCAGATCCTCTAGTGTATTAGGCTGCAGCCCCCCATAGTCAGATCCTATAGTGTATTAGGCAGCAGCTCCCCATAGTCAGATCCTGTAGTGTATTAGGCAGCAGCCCCCCATAGTCAGATCCTATAGTGTATTAGGCAGCAGCCCCCATTGTCAGATCCTGTAGTGTATTAGGAAGCAACCCCCCATAGTGAGATCCTGTAGTGTATTAGGCAGCAGTCCCCCCATAGTCAGAACCTGTAGTGTATTAGACAGCAGCCTCCCCTCATAGGCAGATCCTGTAGTGTATTAGGCAGCAGCCCCCCATAGTCAGATCCTGTAGTGTATTAGGCAGCAGACCCCCAATAGTCAGATCCTTTAGTGTATTAATCAGCAGTCCCCCCATAGTCAGATCCTGTAGTGTATTAGACAGCAGCCACCCCTCATAGGCAGATCCTGTAGTGTATTAGGCAGCAGCCCCCATAGTCAGATCTTGTAGTGTATTAGGCAGCAGCCCCCCCATAGTCAGATCCTGTAGTGTATTAGGCAGCAGCCCCCCCATAGTCAGACCCTGTAGTGTATAAGGCAGCCCCGATAAAAAAAACATAATACTCACCTCTCTTCCTCCTTGTTACAGCGGTGCTCCCTGCTCCCACTGTTGTCCTGACAGCGGGTGCAGGGTGGTGACGCCACCGTGCCCACTGTCAGTGTCCGCGTCTGCAAGTGACATCAGTTGCTGACAGGGGGATGATGGGGGAAGGAGCGCAGTGCAGCACTCCTTCCCTCATCAATGCGGTGAGCTGTATCGGCTAGTTGCCGATACAGCTCACCATGCGATGATCGCGGGGGGCCCACTGTTTGCATCGGGTCCCCCCGCCTGCTCTGGGGCCCCATAGTGGCAGAGCAGGGAGATCGATTCTCCCTGCTCTTCCGCAGAATGTAACTGTAGCAGCGCGCGGCGTGCACCAATGCAGTTGCGGTAGCGCAGCTCCGGGTGGGCCCCATCAGAGCGTGGGGCCAGGGGCAATGGCCCCCTTTACCCCTCCAGTAGCTACGCTACTGGCCAGTCAAGAATGGTCACAGAGTTGTTCTGAAGTCACTCCTTTGTTATTTTTTTTGCTGTGTGCTTAGGGTCATTGTCTTGTTGGAAGGTGAATCTTCGGCCAAGTCTGAGGTCCAGAGCACTCTGGAAGAGATTTTCATCCAGAACATCTCTGTACTTGGCCGCATTCATGTTTTGTTCAATGACAACCAGTCGTGATGTCCCTGCTGCTGAAAAACACCCCCATAGCATGATGCAGCCACCACCATGTTTCACTTTTGGGATTGTATTGGACAGGTGATGATGAGCAGTGCCTGGTTTTCTCCACACATACCACTTAGAATTATCACTAAAAAGGTCTATCATCCTCTCATCAGACAAGATAATCCTATTTCTCATAGTCTGTGAGTCCTTCATGTGTTTTTTTAGCAAACTCTATTCAGGCTTTCATATGTCTTTAGAAGCTTCTGTCGGGTCACTCTGCCATAAAGGTCCAAATGGTGGAGGGCTGCAGCGATAATTGACTTTGTGGAACTTTCTCTCATCTTCCTACTACATCTCTGGAGCTCAGCCACAGTGATCTTGGGATTCTTCTTTACCTCTCTCACTAAGGCTCTTCTCCCACGATTGCTCAGTTTTGCTGGCCGACCAGGTCTAGAAAGACTTCTAGTGGTCCCAAAATTCTTCCATTTAAGGATTATGGAGGCCACTGTGCTCTTAAGAACCTTGAGTACTGCAGAAATTCTGTTGTAACCTTGACCAGATCTGTGCCTTGCCACAATTCTGTCACTGAGCTCCTTGGCCAGTTCCTTGGACCCCATGATTCTCATTTTGTTTGACATGCACTGTGAGCTTTGAGGTCTTATATAGACAGGTGTGTGCCTTCCCAAATCAAGTCCTTTTAGTTTAATTAAACACAGCTGGACTCCATTGAAGAAATAGAAGCATGTCAAGGAGTATCACAAGGAAATGTACAGAATGTGACTTAAACATGAGTGTCTGAGCAAAGGGTCTGAATACCTATGACCATGTGATATTTCAGTTTTTCTTTTTTATGTAATTTGCAAAAATTTCTACATTTCAGTTTTTTTTCAGTCAAGATGGGGTGCAGTGTGTGCTGTTCAGTTTATTCAGATAGACTTTCAGCCATACATGGACATTTATGTAATGGTAATATACTCAGTTCTATCATTTATTGTATTTGTTATACTTTGCTGCCATCTACTGGCCATTTCTGTACTACATTGTAATATTTGTTATGGTACTTTCCCACAACACCTTTCTGTCTTTAGCTCCTCCTATCTTTTTCCTTCTTTTCCTGTTTTGTACTCCGTGCCATCTTGGATCCCACATGTGCTGCAGAGCTGGAGAAAGGATTCTCTTGTTACCTCTAACCTGGAGCTTCTATTATCTCTATCTGTTGATTCTGTAACAGCTCTAACCTACAGTCCTCACTCTCACCAAGGTACTGTAAATAAAACCTGTTGAATGTATCACTGCATCATCCTTCCGGATCACCACGCACAGCTGATAAGGACTAGGAGCACAGTTAGTGAGTAACGCTACCCGCCATTGTTTATATAGCGATTCGTGATCACATCCCTCAGATACATCATCCACATATATTGGTGACAGAATGCAGAGTGTACATTAATATGAGAAAATGAACTTTTTTGAATTTACCAAATGGCTGCAATGAAACAAAGAGTGAAAAATTTAAAGGGGGTATGAATACTTTCCATACCCACTGTATGATAAAAATAACAGACCTTTCTATACTTTGTGGATGCGAAAACATGCAAAATTGGCAGCTTATCAAATTTCCTCCACTATATATGACCTTTTTATTTTTAGGGGCATGCTGAGCAGTGGGACAAATTCTTCAGTGCCCGTGACACAAAATTTTGACAAGATGGATACAAACCAAACAAAATGGCTCTAATCCTATGAGAAGTCAGCAGTAAATTACTGGATGCAAATATTTATTCTGTATCTACATTTTATAAGGGCTTTTTTACATGGACGACTAAATTGTTGTTGCTCTGTGCTTATTATGGGCATTCATGTTTTGTTAGATCTGAGTGATTCGCATTGCAAATTTTTCAGGTTTACTGGGCCCTTTGAATTTTATGAAATTCAACACAAAGTTCATTTGTAGTGGATAGATTCTATAATCTCTGATGGATTAGATAGATAGATAGATAGATAGATAGATAGATAGATAGATAGATAGATAGATAGATAGATAGATAGATAGATACAGTCATGGCCAAAAGTATTAACACCCCTGCATTTCTGTCAGATAATACTCAGTTTCTTCCTGAAAATGATTGCAATCACAAATTCTTTGGTATTATTATCTTCATTTAATTTGTCTTAAATGAAAAAACACAAAAGAGAATGAAGCAAAAAGCAAAACATTGATCATTTCACACAAAACTCCAAAAATGGGCCAGACAAAAGTATTGGCACCCTCAGCCTAATACTTGGTTGCACAACCTTTAGCCAAAATAACTGCGACCAACCACTTCCGGTAACCATCAATGAGTTTCTTACAATGCTCTGCTGGAATTTTAGACCATTCTTCTTTGGCAAACTGCTCCAGGTCCCTGATATTTGAAGGGTGCCTTCTTCAAACTGCCATTTTTAGATCTCTCCACAAGTGTTTTATGGGATTCAGGTCTGAACTCATTGCTGGCCACCTTAGAAGTCTCCAGTACTTTCTCTCAAACCATTTTCTAGTGCTTTTTGAAGTGTGTTTTGGGTCATTGTCCTGCTGGAAGACCCATGACCTCTGAGGGAGACTGTTATGAACAGGTGATTCAGAACCACAATGGACCTAGTGGTTAAGAGCACACAAAGTGACCTGATAGTTACTAACATAGGACGAGCTCTGAGACGTGGGAACTCTGCTGACCGCAATCCCTAATCCTATCATACCACACTAGAGGTAGCCGTGGATTGCGCCTAACGCTCCCTATGCAACTCGGCACAGCCTGAGAAACTAGCTAGCCCTGAAGATAGAAAAATAAGCCTACCTTGCCTCAGAGAAATTCCCCAAAGGCAAGGCAGCCCCCCACATATAATGACTGTGAGTTAAGATGAAAATGCAAACACAGAGATGAAATAGACTTTAGCAAAGCGAGGCCCGACTTACTGAATAGACCGAGGATAGGAAAGATAGCTTTGCGGTCAACACAAAAACCTACAAACAACCACGCAGAGGGGCAAAAAGACCCTCCGCACCGACTAACAGTACGGAGGTGCTCCCTCTGCGTCTCAGAGCTTCCAGCAAGCAAGAAAAACCAATATAGCAAGCTGGACAGAAAATATAGCAAACAAAAGTAACACAAGCAAAACTTAGCTTATGCAGGGCAGACAGGCCATAAGAACGATCCAGGAGAAAGCAAGACCAATACTGGAACATTGACTGGAGGCCAGGAACAAAGAACTAGGTGGAGTTAAATAGAGCAGCACCTAACGACTTAAGCTCGTCACCTGAGGAAGGAAACTGAGAAGCCGCAGCCCCACTCACATCCACCAGAGGAAGCTCATAGACAGAACCAGCCGAAGTACCACTCATGACCACAGGAGGGAGCTTGACCACAGAATTCACAACAGGAGACCCAGATTTCTCAAACTGGGCCCTACATTATGCTGCAAAATTTGTTGGTAGTCTTCAGACTTCATAATGCCATGCACACAGTCAAGCAGTCCAGTGCCAGAGGCAGCAAAGCAACCCCAAAACATCAGGGAACCTCCGCCATGTTTGACTGTAGAGACCGTGTTCTTTTCTTTGAATTTTTTTTTTTTCTCCTGTAAACTCTATGTTGATGCCTTTGCCCAAAAAGCTCTACTTTTGACTCATCTGACCAGAGACTATTCTTCCAAAACATTTTAGGCTTTTTCAGGTAAGTTTTGGCAAACTCCAGCCAGGCTTTTTTATGTCTCGGGGTAAGAAGTGGGGTCTTCCTGGGTCTCCTACCATACAGTCCCTTTTCATTCAGACGCCGACGGATAGTACGGGTTGACACTGTTGTACCCTTGGACTGCAGGGCAGCTTGAACTTGTTTGGATGTTAGTCGAGGTTCTTTATCCAACATCCGCACAATCTTGCGTTGAAATCTCTTGTCAATTTTTCTTTTCCATCCATATCTAGGGAGGTTAGCCACAGTGCCATGGGCTTTAAACTTATTGATGACACTGCGCACGGTAGACACAGGAACATTCAGGTCTTTGGAGATGGACTTGTAGCCTTGAGATTGCTCATGCTTCCTCACAATTTGGTTTCTCAAGTCCTCAGACAGTTCTTTGGTCTTCTTTCTTTTCTCCATGCTCAATGTGATACACACAAGGACACAGGACAGAGGATGAGTCAACTTTAATCCATGTCAACTGGCTGCAAGTGTGATTTAGTCATTGCCAACACCTGTTAGGTGCCACAGGTAAGTTACAGGTGCTGTTAATTACACAAATTAGGGAAGCATCACATGATTTTTCGAACGGTGCCAATACTTTTGTCCACCCCCTTTTTATGTTTGGTGTGGAATTATATCCAATTTGGCTTTAGGACAATTCTTTTTGTGTTTTTTTCATTTAAGACAAATAAAATGAAGATAATAATACCAAAGAATTTGTGATTGCAATCATTTTCAGGAAGAAACTGAGTATTATCTGTCAGAATTGCAGGGGTGTCAATACTTTGGGCCATGACTGTAGATAGATAGATAGGTTAGATAGATAGGTGGATAGTTTCCATTAGTTTTATTCTGCAAGGTGGAAAACACATTTGTTTTTGTTAGAAATGAAGTAGTTAAACTTCACAACAGTTATTCAAGCTGTCAGGTTATCAAAGTCAAGGAATTCATCAATCAGTCAGTGAACAAAGGCTCATTCTAGGCTGCTTACAACCACAATGAAGAGACATTCTACTGCTGACATTATAGAAATGGATATCATGCTGACATACAAATTAGTTGGCTCTATACATATTGAATGGTATACTAATAATATTGTTATGCATGATGCTTCTGTTTTTCAATATTTATCATAAAATCATAACATTATCTAACCCTAATGATGAAGTAATCATTCTGCTGAACCTTGAAATTAATATGACATTTTTAGATGTATTCTTCAAAATAAATTTACTGATTCGTACTGATTTAGATGAAGCCTGAAAAGGAAAAGGCAATACTTACCAAATAATGAACTAAAGTCAAAGAGTGCAGCTTCAACCAACAATTACCTCTGGCACTCTAATGGTAATCAAACTCTTTCTTTGCTCAATGACACACATTATTATGTAAATTGTTCTTCATTAAAATGCTAAAAAAAAGCAAAAACTTATCACATATGTAAAATCTACTAAAATCATCTAAAAAGCATTGTGGCTTTTGATTTATTCAGTAAAATTACAGTGCTTGGTACAGGGCTTTAGCCTTATGCCATCGTGACTGTGCAATATGATAAAAGCTCCTTTAATCTAGCAGGAGCAGGTCCATTCTCAGGCTGTCGGACACAACCAAGAGCCCTGGGTAAAAAGTGGTTTATCACCACATCCACATTCCCTTTTGCCAGCTACATGTTGGTCAAGGAGAGCTGTGAACAAAAGCAATGATACTGCTGATTTTCTGTAGAACCTGGGTATCAGAAGATCACCAAGTCTTGGCCAGGCATAGCAGAGCTGCTGAGTAGAGATGACCAGATCTATCAGTGGAGGATCAACTTTGAGACAAATTTCATGAAATGCCAGGTCCTTGAGAATTCGAACAATGCAGATAGGTTAAATTAATAAAAAAGCTTAGCACCATTTATCGTCGGCTCCCTCCTTATTCGGCAAGCTATAGTGCTTGCCAAAGAAGCTGCAGCAGGAACTCAGATATCTGGTGCGCTCCCGATAATAAGGTGTCTGGCGCCGCAGCTGCATGTGTCACGGCGGTGTGACTGTCACAACACACAAGCTCTCCATGCATGTGTTGTGACTGTCACACAGCCTCGACACATGCAGCTGGGGCGCCGGACACCTGATTATCGGGAGTGATCCAGGAATCCGGGTTCCCGCTGCAGCTTCTTTGGTAAGCGCTATAGCTTGCCGAATAAGGAGGGAGCCGACGATATTCACTCATGTCTACTGAAGAGTCGAAGAGTGGGCTAATGATATCAGGCGTACAGTAACCAATAGTTATTCCTGCTAGAGGATGCACCAAACTATCTAGCATAATAGTTCGAAAACTGACCGAAAAATATTATTGTATCCAAATCGAAAGTATGGGGACTTGTTCTACGCAAAATACATATAAACATATAACCAAACACGTATTTCTGAACAATGGTAGAAAACTTTATTAACCCCTTCATGACCCAGCCTATTTTGACCTTAATGACCTGGCCGTATTTTGCAATTCTGGCCAGTGTCCTTTTATGAGGTAATAACTCAGGAACGCTTCAATGGATCCTAGCGGTTCTGAGATAGTTTTTTCGTGACATATTGGGCTTCATGTTAGTGGTAAATTTAGGTCAATAAATTCTGTGTTTATTTGTGATAAAAATGGAAATTTGGCGAAAATTTAGAAAATTTCGCAATTTTCACATTTTGAATTTTTATTCTGTTAAACCAGAGAGTTATGTGACACAAAATAGTTAATAAATAACATTTCCCACACGTCTACTTTACATCAGCACAATTTTGGAAACAAAATTTTTTTTGCTATGAAGTTATAAGGGTTAAAATTTGACCAGCGATTTCTCATTTTTACAACGAAATTTACAAAATCATTTTTATTATGGACCACCTCACATTTGAAGTCAGTTTGAGGGGTCTATATTGTTGAAAATACCAAAAAGTGACACCATTCTAAAAACTGCACCCCTCAAGGTGCACAAAACCACATTCAAGAAGTTTATTAACCCTTCAGGTGCTTCACAGCAGCGGAAGCAACATGGAAGGAAAAAATGAACATTTAACTTTTTAGTCACAAAAATGATTTTTAGCAACAATTTTTTTAGTTTCCCAATGGTAAAAGGAGAAACTGAACCACGAAAGTTGTTGTCCAATTTGTCCTGAGTACGCTGATACCTCATATGTGGGGGTAAACCACTGTTTGGGCGCACGGCAGGGCTTGGAAAGGAGAGAGCGCCATTTGACTTTTTGAATGAAAAATTGGCTGCTGTTATGAAAGGCAATTCAGAATCACAATGGACATGGAGGTCAGAGCACATACAGTGAACTGACAATAACCCAAAATAATAGAACGAGCTCTGAGACGTGGGAACTCTGCAGACCGCAATCCCTAAGCCTATCAAACCACACTAAAGGTAGCCGTGGAGCGCTCCTGACCAGAACCTAGGCGCCTCGTCACAGCCTGAGAAACTAGCTAATCCTGAAGATAGAAAAATAAGCCTACCTTGCCTCAGAGAAATTCCCCAAAGGAAAAGGCAGCCCCCCACATATAATGACTGTGAGTAAGATGAAAACACAAACATAGAGATGAAAAAGATTTAGCAAAGTGAGGCCCGACTAGCTGAACAGAACGAGGATAGGGAAGATAACTTTGCGGTCAGCACAAAAACCTATAAAAAACCACGCAGAGGGGACAAAAAGACCCTCCGCACCGACTAACGGTACGGAAGTGGTCCCTCTGCGTCTCAGAGCTTCCAGCAGGTGAGAAAAACCAATAAGCAAGCTGGACAGAAAAATAGCAACAAAATAACATAAGCAAAACTTAGCTTTGCAGAGCAGCAGGCCACAGGAATGATCCAGGGAAAAAACAAGTCCCACACTGAAACATTGACAGGAAGCATAGATCAAAGCATCAGGTGGAGTTAAGTAGAGAAGAAGCTAACGAGCTCACCAGATCACCTGAGGGAGGAAACTCAAAGCTGCAGTACCACTTTCCTCCACAAACGGAAGATCCCAGAGAGAATCAGCCGAAGTACCACTTGTGACCACAGGAGTGACCTCTGCCACAGAATTCACAACAGTACCCCCCTTTGAGGAGGGGTCACCGAACCCTCACCAGAGCCCCCAGGCCGACCAGGATGAGCCACATGAAAGGCACGAACAAGATCGGGAGCATGGACATCAGAGGCAAAAACCCAGGAATTATCCTCCTGAGCATAACCCTTCCATTTAACCAGATACTGGAGTTTCCGTCTTGAAACACGAGAATCCAAAATCTTCTCCACAATATACTCCAATTCCCCCTCCACCAAAACCGGGGCAGGAGGCTCAACAGATGGAACCATAGGTGCCACGTATCTCCGCAACAATGACCTATGGAATACGTTATGTATGGAAAAAGAATCTGGAAGGGTCAGACGAAAAGACACAGGATTTAGAACCTCAGAAATCCTATACGGACCAATAAAACGAGGTTTAAACTTAGGAGAGGAAACCTTCATAGGAATATGACGAGAAGATAACCAAACCAGATCCCCAACACGAAGTCGGGGACCCACACGGCGTCTGCGATTAGCGAAAAGTTGAGCCTTCTCCTGGGACAAGGTCAAATTGTCCACTACCTGAGTCCAAATCTGCTGCAACCTGTCCACCACAGTATCCACACCAGGACAGTCCGAAGACTCAACCTTTCCAGAAGAGAAACGAGGATGGAACCCAGAATTGCAGAAAAACGGTGAAACCAAGGTAGCCGAGCTGGCCCGATTATTAAGGGCGAACTCAGCTAAAGGCAAAAAGGACACCCAGTCATCCTGATCAGCAGAAACAAAGCACCTCAGATATGTTTCCAAGGTCTGATTGGTTCGCTCGGTCTGGCCATTAGTCTGAGGAAGGAAAGCCGAGGAAAAAGACAAGTCAATGCCCATCCTACCACAAAAGGCTCGCCAAAACCTCGAAACAAACTGGGAACCTCTGTCAGAAACAATATTCCCTGGAATGCCATGCAAACGAACCACATGCTGGAAGAACAAAGGCACCAAATCAGAGGAGGAAGGCAATTTAGACAAGGGTACCAGATGGACCATCTTAGAAAAGCGATCACAGACCACCCAAATGACTGACATCTTTTGAGAAACGGGAAGGTCAGAAATAAAATCCATAGAGATATGTGTCCAAGGCCTCTTCGGGACCGGAAAGGGCAAAAGCAACCCACTGGCACGAGAACAGCAGGGCTTAGCCCGAGCACAAATCCCACAGGACTGCACAAAAGCACGCACATCCCGCGACAGAGAGGGCCACCAAAAGGATCTAGCCACTAACTCTCTGGTACCAAAGATTCCAGGATGACCAGCCAACACCGAACAATGAAGTTCAGAGATAACTCTATTCGTCCACCTATCAGGGACAAACAGTTTCTCCGCTGGGCAACGATCAGGTTTATTAGCCTGAAATTTTTGCAGCACCCGCTGCAAATCAGGGGAGATGGCAGACACAATTACTCCTTCCTTGAGGATACCCGCCGGCTCAGATAAACCCGGAGAGTCGGGTACAAAACTCCTAGACAGAGCATCCGCCTTCACATTTTTAGAGCCCGGAAGGTACGAAATCACAAAGTCAAAACGGGCAAAAAACAACGACCAACGAGCTTGTCTAGGATTCAAGCGCTTGGCAGACTCGAGATAAGTCAAGTTCTTATGATCAGTCAATACCACCACGCGATGCTTAGCTCCTTCAAGCCAATGACGCCACTCCTCAAATGCCCACTTCATGGCCAGCAACTCTCGGTTGCCCACATCATAATTATGCTCAGCAGGCGAAAACTTCCTGGAAAAGAAAGCGCATGGTTTCATCACTGAGCAACCAGAACCTCTCTGCGACAAAACAGCCCCTGCTCCAATCTCAGAAGCATCAACCTCGACCTGGAACAGAAGAGAAACATCTGGTTGACACAACACAGGGGCAGAAGAAAAACGACGCTTCAACTCCTGAAAAGCTTCCACAGCAGCAGAAGACCAATTGACCACATCAGCACCCTTCTTGGTCAAATCGGTCAATGGTTTAGCAATACTAGAAAAATTGCAGATGAAGCGACGATAAAAATTAGCAAAGCCCAGGAAGTTTTGCAGACTTTTCAGAGATGTCGGCTGAGTCCAATCATGGATGGCTTGGACCTTAACAGGATCCATCTCAATAGTAGAAGGGGAAAAGATGAACCCCAAAAATGAAACCTTCTGCACACCAAAGAGACACTTTGATCCCTTCACAAACAAAGAATTAGCACGCAGGACCTGAAAAACCGTTCTGACCTGCTTCACATGAGACTCCCAATCATCCGAGAAGATCAAAATGTCATCCAAGTACACAATCAGGAATTTATCCAGGTACTCTCGGAAGATGTCATGCATTAAGGACTGAAACACTGATGGAGCATTGGCAAGTCCGAACGGCATCACGAGATACTTAAAATGACCCTCGGGCGTATTAAATGCAGTTTTCCATTCATCACCTTGCTTAATTCGCACCAGATTATACGCACCACGAAGATCTATCTTTGTGAACCAACTAGCCCCCCTAATCCGAGCAAACAGATCAGATAACAAAGGCAAGGGGTACTGAAATTTAACCGTGATCTTATTAAGAAGACGGTAATCTATACAAGGTCTCAGCGAACCATCCTTCTTGGCTACAAAAAAGAACCCTGCTCCTAATGGCGACGATGACGGGCGAATATGCCACTTCTCCAGGGATTCCTTCACATAACTGCGCATAGCGTTGTGCTCAGGCACGGACAAATTAAACAATCGACCTTTTGGGAATTTACTACCAGGAATCAATTTGATAGCACAATCACAATCCCTATGCGGAGGTAGGGTATTGGACTTGGGCTCATCAAATACATCCCGGTAATCAGACAAGAACTCTGGGACCTCAGAAGGAGTGGATGACGAAATTGACAGAAATGGAACATCACCATGTACCCCCTGACAACCCCAGCTGGACACCGACATGGATTTCCAATCTAATACTGGATTATGGGCTTGTAGCCATGGCAACCACAACACGACCACATCATGCAGATTATGCAACACCAGAAAGCGAATAACCTCCTGATGTGCAGGAGCCATGCACATGGTCAGCTGGGTCCAGTATTGAGGCTTATTCTTGGCCAAAGGCGTAGCATCGATTCCTCTCAATGGAATAGGACACTGCAAGGGCTCCAAGAAAAACCCACAACGCTTAGCATATTCCAAGTCCATCAAATTCAGGGCAGCGCCTGAATCCACAAATGCCATGACAGAATATGAAGACAAAGAGCAGATCAAGGTAACGGACAGAAGAAATTTTGACAGTACAGTACCTATGGTGGCAGACCTAGCGAACCGCTTAGTGCGCTTAGGACAATCAGAGATAGCATGAGTGGAATCACCACAGTAGAAACACAGACCATTCAGACGTCTATGTTCTTGCCGTTCAACTCTGGTCAAGGTCCTATCACACTGCATAGGCTCAGGTTTAAGCTCAGGTAATACCGCCAAATGGTGCACAGGTTTACGCTCACGCAAGCGTCGACCGATCTGAATGGCCAAAGACATAGACTCATTCAAACCAGCAGGCATAGGAAATCCCACCATGACATCCTTAAGGGCTTCAGAGAGACCCTTTCTGAATATTGCTGCCAGCGCAGATTCATTCCATTGAGTGAGCACTGACCACTTTCTAAATTTCTGACAATATACCTCTATCTCATCCTGAGCCTGACAAAGAGCCAGCAAATTTTTTTCTGCCTGATCCACTGAATTAGGCTCATCGTACAGCAACCCAAGCGCCAGGAAAAACGCATCGATATTACTCAATGCAGGATCTCCTGACGCAAGAGAAAACGCCCAGTCCTGAGGGTCACCGCGCAAAAAAGAAATGACGATCCTAACCTGTTGAATTGGGTCACCAGAAGAGCGAGGTTTCAAAGCCAGAAATAGTTTACAATTATTTTTGAAACTCAGAAATTTAGTTCTATCTCCAAAAAACAAATCTGGAATAGGAATTCTCGGTTCAAGCAAAGAATTCTGGACCACAAAATCTTGAATATTTTGAACTCTTGCAGTGAGCTGATCCACACATGAAGACAGACCTTTAATGTCCATTGCTACACCTGTGTCCTGAACCACCCAAATGTCTAGGGGAAAAAAAAGACAAAACACAGTGCAAAGAAAAAAAAATGGTCTCAGAACTTCTTTTTTCCCTCTATTGAGAATCATTAGCACTTTTGGCTTCCTGTACTGTTATGAAAGGCAATTCAGAATCACAATGGACATGGAGGTCAGAGCACATACAGTGAACTGACAATAACCCAAAATAATAGAACGAGCTCTGAGACGTGGGAACTCTGCAGACCGCAATCCCTAAGCCTATCAAACCACACTAAAGGTAGCCGTGGAGCGCTCCTGACCAGAACCTAGGCGCCTCGTCACAGCCTGAGAAACTAGCTAATCCTGAAGATAGAAAAATAAGCCTACCTTGCCTCAGAGAAATTCCCCAAAGGAAAAGGCAGCCCCCCACATATAATGACTGTGAGTAAGATGAAAACACAAACATAGAGATGAAACAGATTTAGCAAAGTGAGGCCCGACTAACTGAACAGAACGAGGATAGGGAAGATAACTTTGCGGTCAGCACAAAAACCTATAAAAAACCACGCAGAGGGGACAAAAAGACCCTCCACACCGACTAACGGTACGGAGGTGGTCCCTCTGCGTCTCAGAACTTCCAGCAGGCGAGAAAAACCAATAAGCAAGCTGGACAGAAAAATAGCAACAAAATAACATAAGCAAAACTTAGCTTTGCAGAGCAGCAGGCCACAGGAATGATCCAGGGAAAAAACAAGTCCCACACTGAAACATTGACAGGAAGCATAGATCAAAGCATCAGGTGGAGTTAAGTAGAGAAGAAGCTAACGAGCTCACCAGATCACCTGAGGGAGGAAACTCAGAAGCTGCAGTACGACTTTCCTCCACAAACGGAAGATCCCAGAGAGAATCAGCCGAAGTACCACTTGTGACCACAGGAGTGAACTCTGCCACAGAATTCACAACAGGCTGCACTCTTTAGCGGACACCATGTCACGTTTGGAGAGCCCCCGTGTGCCTAAAAATTGGAGCTCCCCCACAAGTGACCCCATTTTGGAAACTAGACCCCCCAAGGAACTTATCTAGATGCCTAGTGAGCACTTTAAACCCTCAGGTGCTTCACAAATTGATCCGTAAAAATGAAAAAGTACTTTTTTTCACAAAAAATTTATTTTCGCCTCAATTTTTTCATTTTCACATGGGCAACAGGATAAAATGGATCTTAAAATTTGTTGGGCAATTTCTTCTGAGTACACCGATACCTCACATGTGGGGGTAAACCACTGTTTGGGCAGATGGTAAGGCTCGGAAGGGAAGGAGCGCCATTTGACTTTTTGAATGAAAAATTATCTCCATCGTTAGCGGACACCATGTCGCATTTGTAGAGACCCTGTGTGCCTAAACATTGGAGCTCCCCCACAAGTGACCCCATTTTGGAAACTGGACCCCCCAAGGAACTTATCTAGATGCCTAGTGAGCACTTTAAACCCTCAGGTGTTTCACAAATTGATCCGTAAAAATGAAAAAGTACTTTTTTTTCACAAAAAATTTCTTTTCGCCTCAATTTTTTCATTTTCACATGGGCAATAGGATAACATAGATTCTAAAATTTGTTGGGCAATATCTCCCGAGTACGCCGATACCTCATATGTGGGGGTAAACCATTGTTTGGGCACACGGCAGGGCTCGGAAGGGAAGGGGCGCCTTTTGACTTTTTGAATAGAAAATTAGCTCCAATTGTTAGCGGACACCATGTCGCGTTTGGAGAGCCCCTGTGTGCCTAAACATTGGAGCTCCCCCACAAGTGTCCCTATTTTGGAAACTAGACCCCCCAAGGAACTTACCTAGATGCATATTGAGCACTTTAATCCCCCAGGTGCTTCACAGAAGTTTATAACGCAGAGCCATGAAAATAAAAAATAATTTTTCTTTCCTCAAAAATGATTTTTTAGCCTGGAATTTCCTATTTTGCCAAGGGTAATAGGAGAAATTGGACCACAAATGTTGTTGTCCAGTTTGTCCTGAGTACGCGAATACCCCATATGTGGGGGTAAACCACTGTTTGGGCGCACGGCAGGGCTCGGAAGGGAAGGCACGCCATTTGGCTTTTTAAATGGAAAATTATCTCCAATCATTAGCGGACACCATGTCGCGTTTGGAGAGCCCCTGTGTGCCTAAACATTGGAGATCCCCCACAAATGACCCCATTTTGGAAACTAGACCCCCAAAGGAACTAATGTAGATGTGTGGTGAGCACTTTGATCCCTTAAGTGCTTCACAGAAGTTTATAACGCAGAGCCATGAAAATAAAAAACATTTTTTCTTTTCTCAAAAATGAATTTTAGCCCGCAATTTTTTATTTTCCCAAGGGTAACAGGAGAAATTTGACCCCAAAAGTTGTTGTCCAGTTTCTCCTGAGTACGCTGATACCCCATGTGTGAGGGTAAACCACTGTTTGGGCACACATCATGACTCAGAAGGGAAGTAGTGACTTTTGAAATGCAGACTTTGATGGAATGGTCTGCGGACGTCACGTTGCGTTTGCAGAGCCCCTGGTGTGCCTAAACTGTAGAAACTCCCCACAAGTGACCCCATTTTGAAAACTATACCCCCCAAGGAACTTATCTAGATATGTGGTGAGCACTTTGAACCCCCAAGTGCTTCACAGACGTTTACAACGCAGAGCCGTGAAAATAAAAAATCATTTTTCTTTCCTCAAAAATGATGTTTAGCAAGCAATTTTTCATTTTCTCAAGGGTAACAAGAGAAATTGGACCCCAGTAATTGTTGCGCAGTTTGTCCTGAGTATGCTGGTACCCCATATGTGGGGGTAAACCACTGTTTGGGCACACGTTGGGGCTCGGAAGTGAGGGAGCACCATTTGACTTTTTGAATACAAGATTGGCTGGAATCAATGGTGGCGCCATGTTGCGTTTGGAGACCCCCTGATGTGCCTAAACAGTGGAAACCCCTCAATTCTAACTCCAGCACACCCCTAACCCTTATCCCAACTGTAGCCATAACCCTAATCACCACCTTAACCCCAACACACCCCTAACCACAACCCTAACCCCCACACACTCCTAACCCTAATTCCAACCCTAACCCTAAGGCTATGTGCCCACGTTGCGGATTCGTGTGAGATTTTTCAGCACCATTTTTGAAAAATCCGCGGGTAAAAGGCACTGCGTTTTACCTGCGGATTTACCGCGGATTGCCAGTGTTTTTTGTGCGGATTTCACCTGCGCATTCCTATTGAGGAACAGGTGTAAAACGCTGCGGAATCCGCACAAAGAATTGACATGCTGCGGAAAATTCAACGCAGCATTTCCGCGCGGTATTTTCCGCACCATGGACACAGCGGATTTGGTTTTCCATATGTTTACATGGTACTGTAAACCTGATGGAACACTGCTGCGAATCCGCAGCCAAATACGTACCGTGTGCACATAGCCTAATTCTAAAGGTATGTGCACACGCTGCGGAAAACGCTGCGGATCCGCAGCAGTTTCCCATGAGTTTACAGTTCAATGTAAACCAATGGGAAACAAAAATCGCTGTACACATGCTGCAGAAAAACTGCACGGAAACGCAGCGGTTTACATTCCGCAGTATGTCACTTCTTTCTGCGGATTCTGCAGCGGTTTTACAACTGCTCCAATAGAAAATCGCAGTTGTAAAACCGCATTGAAATGCGCAGAAAAACCGCGGTAAATCTGCAATAAATCCACAGCGGTTTAGCACTGCGGATTTATCAAATCCGCTGCAGAAAAATCCGCAGAGGATCAGAATACGTGTGCACATACCAAACCCTAACCCTAACCCTAACCCTAGTTCTAACTCCAACCTTAGTGGAAAAAAAAAATTCTTTATTTTATTATTGTCCCTACCTATGGGGGTGACAAAGGGGAAGGGGGGTCATTTACTATTTTTTTTATTTTGATCACTGTGAGGTTTTATCACAGTGATCAAAATTCACATTGGAACGAATCTGCCGGCCGGCAGATTCGGCGGTCGCACTGCGTATGCGCCCGCCATTTTAGAAGATGGTGGCGCCCATGGAGAAGACGGACGGACACCGGGAGGCTCGGTAAGTATGATGGCGTGGGGGGGGGGAGCACAGGGGGTGGATCGGAGCATGGGGGGGTGGATCGGAGCATGGGGGGTGGATCGGAACACGGGGGTGGATCAGAGCATGGGGGAGTGGATTGGAGCATGGAGGGGGATATCGGAGTCAGGGGGGTTGGATCGGAGTGTGGGGGGTGGATCGGAGTGCAGGGGGGTTGGATTGGAGCATGGGGGGTGGGATTAGAGCACGGGGGAGTGGACAGGAGGACGGGGGAGCGGAGCACTGGACAGAGGGGAGCGGGGCACAAATCGGAGGGCTGGGAGGAGATCGGTGGGGTGGGGGGTGTCACATCAGTGTTTCCAGCCATGGCCGATGATATTGCAGCATCGGCCATGGCTAGATTGTAATATTTCACCAGTTTTTTAGGTGAAATATTACAAATCGCTCTGATTGTCAGTTTCACTTTCAACAGCCAATCAGAGCGATCGTAGCCACGGGGGGGTGAAGCCACCCCCCCTGGGCTAAACTACCACTCCCCCTGTCCCTGCAGATCGGGTGAAATTGGAGTTAACCCTTTCACCCAATCTGCAGGGATGCGATCTTTCCATGACGCCACATAGGCGTCATGGGTCGGATTGGCACCGACTTTCATGACGCCTACGTGGCGTCATGGGTCGGGAAGGGGTTAAATTGTATAAAAACAAAGATAAAGGTTAAAAAATAGCCAACAGTGCTATGGTGAGCCAAAGAAACAGAAGAGGCATCACCATTGGAGGGGCAGAATAATCACAGAAGTAAGCATAGCAAACTGCAGTGCAATATATCAATGCATGGATCATAGACAACTGGGTTACGAGTAAGTTACAGGCTACATATGATCAATAGTGCCATTATACAAACCAAAGAAGGCCCCCAATACTAAGATCCATAGAGCTGCAATACATGAGTAAGATAGTACGTGAATGGATCGTAGACTACGGGGTTAAGAGTAAGTTACAGGCTATATATAGTCAATAGTGCCATTATACAAACAAAAGAAGGCCCCTGATACTAAGGTCCATAGATCCCCAATACATTAATAAGGTAGTACGAGCAGTGAAATGCAAAATAAGTACAAATATAGCTTACGAACACCCTAATGGCGATTCCACAGTCCCTATGCGCATTTCGGCGGCGTGCCTTCGTCAGGCATAGTAAAATAGGCAAAACCATAGGAGTTCAAAGCACATATATCTTTTACAAATTGACAATAGGAGCTGGAATCATCCTGAGAGCAATAATCTGTGAATTCATTGACATGTGATGCAGTGCAGTAACAGCACAGCAGCCTCTTTAACCCCTTAACGACTGCCGATACGCCTTTTAACAGCGGCAGTTAAGGGTACTTAAACCACAGCGCCGTTAATTGGAAAAAGTGAATAGCGCCCCCGAGAGTCGGATTTTCTCTGGGGTCTCGGTTGCCGGGGGTAGCCGAGACCCCAGAGAACATGATTTGGGGTTTTTTTTACCGACCCCTGAGTTGCGATCGCCGGTAATTAACCATTTACTGGCGATCGCAAAAATTAAAAACGCAATTTCCCTTTTAATTTATCTGTCCTCCGATGTGATCGCACATCGGAGGACAGAGAGATGGGGTCCCCGATAGCACCCCGATACTCACCTGTCTCCCCCGGTGCTCCTCGTAGCTCCTGATGGGCGCCGCCATCTTTTTCTGGCAAAAAAATGGCGGGTGCATGCGCAGAGCGCCCGCCGGCCCGCAACGGGAAGATCTTTGGGGTCTCGGCTGCCGGGGGTAGCCGAGACCCCAAAGAATATGATCGGGGTCGGATTTTACCGACCCCTTGTTAAGGACCGGCGGAACGCACCAAGTATAGATAATAAGAAACTAGGTGCGTTCGCAGTCCGAGGTCCACCGTGCAGGTAAAAGACCCTGCTGCTAGTAAGACGGACTATATGGCGGTACTAAGTATACACACATGGGTTAACTTCACCCTGCGTGAAGGAAGCGATCCTGTTGCGTCACAGGACCGCAGTACCGCACATAAAGCGCGAGCAAGAAGTCAGCGGACTCAACCCCTACACAGGATTGAAGTCCGATTAGACACTTGCTGGCACAACACCGCAACTGGGTGTGTCAGAGGAACATAAATAATGATAAAAAGGCACAAGAGTGCGTGCGGTGCCGCACTGACGGACGCCACTAACCACCCAGGCTTGGGTCAGGAAAGCGCAGAGCAAGCGCACGGCGCCGTACTGGCGGACACAGCAACTGGTAGCTGTAATGTGTGTTTCGTGCTGTTGGATAAGTCGGGCGCGAACAGACATTCAATAGGGAGGGTTATTTAAAGAGCGACTTTCACTCACAACACACACACATATTTACAAGACAATACTAGCGCATGGCCGTACGGTCATGCGCAGTTTATATAGTAGCAGCACAGGAAGCAGCTCCAGAAGTTTTGCCCTTTCAGGACCTGCCAAGAGGACCAATGGGATGTGCTGCAATACCTGAGCATGTGACCCTCGATCTCAAACGGGAGATCCTGCCCTGGGCATGCTCAGACAGAGAAAAGCAGGACTTAGATCCAGAAACGTCCACTCGCCGCTGCCCAGCACTGGCTTCAATGGCAGAAGCAGGAAAAGCAGCAGTAACTCTTCGCACAGACTCAGACTGAGCGAGACGCTGGGATCGACGTCCCTGCTGAGCAGACTCCACCGAGGCTGGAGAAGAATGGGAGACCGCAGCAGAGACGGATCGAGATTCCCCCAGTGCAGCAGAGGAAACTCGACTCCTAACATTACCCCCCCTCCTAGGGCTTCCCCCTCCTTGGGCCTCGCCACGTTCGAAGGCAGCAATGAGCTGCGGGGCCGAATGTGCTCAACAGGCTCCCAGGACCTGTCCTCGGGGCCATAACCCTTCCAGTCCACCAAATAAAATTTTTTGCCACGTACCACCTTGCACCCCAAAATAGCGTTCACCTCATAATCGTCCGTAGACGAACCCGATATCCCAGCAGATGACTCGGAAAACCGGGACATATACACAGGTTTCAAGAGGGACACATGAAAGGTGTCGGTGATACCCAGGCGTGGCGGAAGGGCCAAACGATAGACCACAGGATTAACCTGCTCGAGGACCTTGAATGGACCCAAGTAGCGAGGAGCAAATTTAGTGGACTCAACTCGCAGCCTGATGTTACGGGCGGAGAGCCACACCAAGTCGCCAGGAGCAAAGGTCGGAGCGGGGCGCCGATGAGCATCGGCGGAGGACCTCATTCTCTCCTTAGAGGCCCGAATGGCATCCTGAGTGCGGTCCCAAATATCCCGTGCCTCCACAGCCCAGTCTGCCACCCTGGAGTCGGCGGAAGACACGGGCATAGGCACAGGTACCCGTGGATGCTGACCATAGTTGAGGAGGAATGGGGTTTGTCCAGTGGAGTCGGCTACGGCGTTGTTCAGTGCAAACTCTGCCCATGATAGTAAGGATGCCCAGTCATCCTGCCTGGCTGAAACAAAATGTCGCAGGTATGTGACCAAGGTCTGGTTGGCCCTCTCTACCAACCCATTCGTCTCGGGATGATAAGCGGAAGAGAGATTCAACTCAATACTGAGAAGACGACAAAGCTCTCTCCAGAACAGAGACGCAAACTGGGGACCCCGGTCACTGACAATTTTGTCAGGCATACCATGTAGGCGGAAGATGTGTTTGATGAACAACGCTGCCAAGGCCCGTGCAGAAGGTAACCGTGGTAGCGGCACCAAATGCACCATTTTTGAGAAATGATCGGTGATGACCCAAATGATGGTACAGCCGCGAGAATTGGGTAAACCCACAACAATGTCCATCCCGACCATCTCCCAGGGCCTATCTGCCACCGGCAAGGGATAGAGCAACCCAGCTGGCCTTTGACGTGGAGATTTATTTTTGGCGCAGGAGACACACGCCAGAATATAATCCCTGACATCCCGGACCATATGCGGTCACCAGTACGTCCTCGCCAGTAGCTCAGATGTCCTCTTTGTCCCAAAGTGTCCACCCACCCTGGACGAATGAGCCCAAGAGAGAACCTCCGGTCGCAAATTAATGGCCACTGTAAGCTGAATGTGCCTGCCCTCGTCAGATCGCAAATGCTAAGCAGCTTGAGGCTGGGCAAGTACCAGCATGGGAGACTTGCTGGGAATCCCTGGTACCGTTGACGTGCTTATGTTAAGGACCGGCGGAACGCATCAAGTATAGATAACAAGAAACTAGGTGTGTTCGCAGTCCGAGGTCCACCGTGCAGGTAAAAGACCCTGCTGCTAGTAAGACGGACTCTATGGCGGTACTAAGTATACACACATGGGTTAACTTCACCCTGCGTGAAGGAAGCGATCCTGTTGCGTCACAGGACCGCAGTACTGCACATAAAGCGCGAGCAAGAAGTCAGCGGACTCAACCCCTACACAGGATTGAAGTCCGATTAGACACTTCCTGGCACAACACCGCAACTGGGTGTGTCAGAGGAACATAAATAATAATAAAAAGGCACAAGAGTGCGTGCGGTGCCGCACTGACGGACGCCACTAACCACCCAGGCTTGGGTCAGGAAAGCGCAGAGCAAGCGCACGGCGCCGTACTGGCGGACACAGCAACTGGTAGCTGCAATGTGTGTTTCGTGCTGTTGGATAAGTCGGGCGCTAGATAGCAAACATACACCTTCCGCGAACAGACATTCAATAGGGAGGGTTATTTAAAGAGCGACTTTCACTTACAACACACACACATATTTACAAGACAATACTAGCGCATGGCCGTGCGGTCATGCGCAGTTTATATAGTAGCAGCACAGGAAGCAGCTCCAGAAGTTTTGCCCTTTCAGGACCTGCCAAGAGGACCAATGGGATGTGCTGCAATACCTGAGCATGTGACTCTCGATCTCCAATGGGAGATCCTGCCCTGGGCATGCTCAGACAGAGAAAAGCAGGACTTAGATCCAGAAACGTCCACTCGCCGCTGCCCAGCACTGGCTTCAATGGCAGAAGCAGGAAAAGCAGCAGTAACTCTTCGCACAGAGTCAGACTGAGCGAGACGCTGGGATCGACGTCCCTGCTGAGCAGACTCCACCACGGCTGGAGAAGAATGGGAGACCGCAGCGGAGACGGATCGAGATTCCCCCAGTGCAGCAGAGGAAACTCGACTCCTAACACCCCTGTTTTGCGATCACCGGTAATTAACTGTTTACCGGTGGTCGCAAAAAAACTAAGCGATCTGTCATTCTCTGTCCTCTGATGTGATCGCACATCAGAGGACAGAGAAATAGGGGGATTCGGGGACCATATTATACTTACCGGTGTCCCTGGGTCCTCCTGCGTCCTCTCCTGCCCACCGGCTTCTTCATGGGGAAGTGCGCCCGCCATCTGCCGCCATCTGCCGGCCGGCAGGAGAAAGGAGTTGGGGCTAAAATTAGGGTTAGGGCTAAAATTAGGGTTAGGGTTAGGGTTAGGGCTAGGGTTAGGGTTAGAGCTAGAGTTAGGATTCTTTCACACTTGCGTCGGTACAGGGCCATCGCAATGTGTCAGCCCAACGAATCGACGCACGTTGTGAAAATTGTGCACAACGTGGGCAGCGGATGCAGTTTTTCAGCGCATCCGCTGCCCAAACTATGTCCTGGGGAGGAGGGGGCAGAGTTACGGCCACGCATGCGCGGTAAAAGGTGGACGCGACGTACAAAAAAAGGTTACATTGAAGGTTTTTTTTGTGACTATGGTCCGCCTAAACACAACGGATCCAGTGCATGATGGATGCGACGTGTGGCCATCCGTCGTCAATACAAGTCTATGGGCAAAAAAGGCATCCTGCGGGTGCATTTGCAGGATCCGTTTTTTGTCCAAAACGACGGATCGCAATGGATGCCACACAACGCAAGTGTGAAAGTAGCCTTAGGGCTAGGGTTAGGGTTGGGGTTAGGGTTGGGGCTAGGGTTAGGGTTAAATTTAGGGTTAGGGTTAGGGATGGGGCTAAATTTAGGGTTAGTGTTAGGGCTAAAGTTAGGATTAGGGCTAGGGTTGGGGCTAAAATTAGGGTTAGGGCTAGGGTTAGGGTTGGGGCTAAAGTTAGGGTTAGGTCTAGGGTTTGGGTTGGGGCTAAAGTTAGGGCTAGGGTTGGAGCTAAAGTTAGGGCTAGGGTTGCAGCTAGAGTTAGGGTTAGAGTTGGGATTAGGGTTAGGGTTTGGATTAGGGTTGGTATTAGGGTTAGAGTTGGCATTAGGGTTATGTTTGGGATTAGGGTTAAGGTTAGGGTTGGGATTAGGGTGAGGGGTGTATTGGGATTAGGGTTAGGTTTGAGATTAGGGTTGAGATTAGGATTAGTGGTGTGTTGGATTTAGGGTTTTGATTAGGGTTATGGTTAGGGTTGAGATTAGGGTTGTTTTGGGGTTAGGGTTGTGATTATCGTTAGGGTTGTGATTAGGATTATCGATTGGGTTGGGATTAGGGTTAGGGGTGTGTTGGGGTTAGGGTTGGAGTTAGAATTGGGGGGTTTCCACTGTTTAGGTACATCAGGGGGTCTCCAAACATGACAGCCAATTTTGCGCTTAAAAAGTCAAATGGTGCTCCCTCCCTTCTGAGCTCTGCCGTGCGCCCAAACAGTGATTTACCCCCACATATGGGGCATCAGCGTACTCGGGATAAATTGGACAACAACTTTTGGGGTACAATTTCTCCTGTTACCCTTGTGAAAATAAAATCTTGGGGGCTAAAAATCTTTTTTGTGGAAAAAAAAAATATTTTTTATTTTCACGACTCTGCATTACAAACTTCTGTGAAGCACTTGCGCATTCAAAGTTCTCATCACACATCTAGATAAGTTCCTTGAGGGGTCTACTTTCCAAAATGGGGTCATTTGTGGGGGGTTTCTACTGTGTAAGTACATCAGGGGCTCTGCAAACGCAACATAACGCCCACAGACCATTCTATCAAAGTCTGCATTCCAAAACAAGGCTCCTTCCCTTCCGAGCTCTGCCGTGCGCCCAATCAGTGGTTTACCCCCACATATGGGGTACCAGCATACTCAGGACAAATTCAACAACAATTTTTACGGTCTAATTTCTCTTGTTACCCTTGTGAAAATAAAAATTTGGGGGCTAAAAAACCTTTTTTGTGGAAAAAAAATATTTTTTATTTTCACGAATCTGCATTATAAACTTCTGTGAAGCACTTGGGCATTCAAAGTTATCACCACACATCTAGATAAGTTCCTTGGGGGGTCTAGTTTCCAAAATGGGGTCACTTGTGGGGGGTTTCTACTGTTTAGGTATATCAGGGGCTCTGCAAACTCAACATAACGCCCGCAGACCATTCTATCAAAGTCTGCATTCCAAAACAAGGCTCCTTCCCTTCCGAGCATGCCGTGCGCCCAAACAGTGGTTTACCCCCACATATGTGGTACCAGCATACCCAGGACAAATTGGACAACAACTTTTGGGGTCCAATTTCTCTTGTTACCCTTGTGAAAATAAAAACTTGGGGGCTAAAAAATCTTTTTTGTGGAAAAAATTTTTTTCTTATTTTCACGACTCTGCATTATAAACTTCTGTGAAGCAGTTGGGCATTCAAAGTTCTCACCACACATCTAGATAAGTTCCATGGGGGGTCTAGTTTCCAAAATGGGGTCACTTGTGGGGGGTTTCTACTGTTTAAGCACATCAGGGGCTCTCCAAACGCGACATGGCGTTCGATCTCAATTCCAGCCAATTCTACATTGAAAAAGTAAAACGGCACTCCTTCTCTTCCAAGCTCTGCGGTGCGCCCAAACAGTGGTTTACCCCCACATATGGGGTATCGACGTACTCAGGAGAAATTGCACAACTACTTTTGTGGTCTAATTTCTCCTGTTACCCTTGTGAAAATAAGAATTTGTGGGTGAAAAGATCATTTTTGTGTAAACAAATGCGATTTTTTATTTTCATGGCTCTACGTTATAAACTTCTGTGAAGCACTTGGGGGTTCAAAGTGCTCACCACACATCTAGATAAGTTCCTTAAGGGGTCTTGTTTCCAAAATGGTGTCACTTGTGGGGGTTTTCCATTGTTTAGACACTCTCTAAACGTGACATGGCATCCAATCTCAATTCCAGCCAATAGAACACAGAGTGCACGCTAACAGGTCTGGGAATGCAGCCTCCAGAGCAGGTGAAAAGAAGACAAGATCTAGCTAGCACCTCATCAGCAAAACACTGACTGAGGAAGTAAGTTGCTCAGGCACTCCCCCAGGGGTGGGAATGCCTTAATTTCTTGAGGCCTCTTGGCAATTGGCTGCGGACACCTTAGGAAGCTGCACACTGACACTACAAGTACCAGCAAGTGCCCGGGCCGCTGCCCTAAGCACACAGCCAGGAAGAAAGCAAAGAGCAGGCAGGAGGCATGAGGCACACAGCATGGTGCTGGCAGCAGACAGAACTCACAGCATGACCCAGAATAGTGAGTAAGTTGGTGTGTAAGGCAGTTGGGGGATGGCCATACAGTGATGCCGACAGGGTTGTTACAGCTACACTAAAATCCCACGTACTAGATACCACTGAACTAAATATTTCAGTTGCTAATCTTTATTCATTACATAGTGGAATGCATTGAAAAGAATAAAACATAAAAATTATCAATGTAAATCAAAATTAATATCACATGGAGGTCTGAATTTGGAATGATACTCAAAATCAAAGTGGAAAATCAAATTACAGGCTGATCCAACTTCAGTGAAAATGTCTCAAGACAAGAAAATGATGATCAGTATTGTGTGTGGCCACCAAGTGACTGTATGACCTCCCAACAATGCCTGGGCATGTGTAATGCTCGCGCCCACACTGGTTGGCGCTGGCATGCGGGGATGTGGCCCCACTCGACCACTGACCAGACTACCCTGGAAGGGGCGTGATTAAGTAGCTACCTTGGTGTTCACTGGAGCCTCTGATGGTGAGGTCAGGTTTGTGCAGCAGATAGCTACCAGGTATCACTCCAGGGTGGTGTCTGGCTGTGGCTGCTTAACCCACTGAGCAAAGGAACACTCGGGCGGGTGCAGGCGAGTGTCCACAGGCAGGACTTGATAGGCAGGCAGAACAGGTGGGCACGGGCAACCCTCAGGCAGGACAGGCAGGCACAACTGGCACACTGGCAGGACAGGCGGGCACGGCTGGCACCCTGGCAGGACTGGCGGACAGGACTGGAACTCTGGCAGGACAGGTAGGTACCGGAATACAGGCAAGTATATGGAAACAGGTAGGAACCTGTTCAGACAGGAGAGTATATATGAACAGGTAGGAACCTGTTCAGGCAGAAGAGTATATGGGAACAGGTAGGAACCTGTTCAGACAAGAGTATATGGGAACAGGTAGGAAACTGTATAGACAAGAGAGTATATGAGAACAGGTAGGAACCTGTTCAGACAGGAAAAGGAGGTAGAGCAAGACCGCAAGAGCAAACACAAAGCAGAACCACAAGAGGCAGAACTGAGAGCAGAAACGTAGGAGTGGAGCAAGGCAGAACCGTAAGGAGCTGAGCAAGGCAGTACCGCAAGGAGCCTCGGAGCGAGAGCAGAGCGGAACTGCAGAGCGAGAGCAGAATGGAGCTGCAGAGCCGCAGAGCAGAACAAAGCCACACACTGCAGAGACAAGAGCAGGGCAAAGCCACAGAGTGCAGAGCCAGGAGCAGAGCAAAGCCACAGAGGTGCAGAGCCACAGGTTGTGGCAAGCAGAGCAGAGAGGCGCAGAGCCACAGGTTGTGGTGAACAGAGCAGAGAGACGCAGAGCCACAAGTTATGGCGAGCAGAGAGGCGTAGAGCCACAGGTGGTGACAACAGCAGAGTGGGAAAGGCAAACAAGCAAGGAACAACTGGAACGGACGCAGGCCAGAGTTCAGACAGGAACAGATATGGACACAAGAACTAGACATGGATATAGACCTGGGTATTGCAGCCCCCAGAGGCACAGACATAGGACACAAAGCACATGGTAACAGGTCTGGGAATGCAGTCCCCAGAGAAGGCGGAAACAAGACAGGACCTGGCACCTCAGTAGCAAGACACTGACTGAGGGAAATAGTTTGCTCAGGCATCCTTCAATGGGTGAGGATGCCTTAAGTATCAGAGGCCTCTAGGCAATTGGCCAGGGCCGCCTTAGGGAGATGCAGCCAGTCTCAATAAGAATCTGGATTTGCCAGTGCCGCCCCTCTATGCACACATCTAGGAAGCGTGCACAGTAGTGTTGAGCATTCCGATACCGCAAGTATCGGGTATCGGCCGATATTTGCGGTATCGGAATTCCGATACCGAATTCCGATACTTCCCGCGTATCGGATACCGAAATCGGAAGTTCCCAGAATTCAAACTGAACGCAGCAGCCAATGAGGAATGATTGGAAGTGTGGGCACATCCTGTTTAGCATGGTGGGCATGTAAGTACTGGCAAGGCTTGGATTGGCTGCTGAAATGATGTCACTCTGCACTATAAAAAACGCTGCCGCCATTTTGCGCTCACTCTGCTGTGATTTCAGTTAGGGACAGGACGCTGTGTTCTAACTGAGGGCCAGTCGAGCTAGCTAATTGCTTTATTTTCCTTTCCAAAGGCTAATTTAGCAAAACGCTGTGTTTTCTTCACTGTTCACCTTGCTCTTGCCTTGCAGCGCTGTTTTAACAGCGTTCTGCAAGGTCTCTGTGTGTGTGTGTGTGTGCAGCTCACTCTGTAGTCTGTGTGCAGCCATATACCCGGTTGTATTCAGCTCAGGGGGGTTCACACTGCCTCACACAGTTGTCCTTTTTTGCTCTTAGTGCAGCCTGCTGCACATTTTTTCTCAAATTTCCTATTAGTGTTTTTCCACCAGTCTCCAGCTCTATTGTGGAAAAACACTACATAGGATAACCTAGAGGGGGGGTTTTGGGCCTTGCAGCGCCGTTTACGGCTGTCTGCACGGTCTCCGTGTGAGCCCAGCTCGCCCTGTAGTCTGTGTGCAGCCATAGCCGGTTGGATTCAGCTCAGGGTTCGTTACTGGCTCATACCTTGAGAAAAATTTTACTTTTTTTCAAATAGTGCAGCCTGTTTAAAATTTGAAAAAAAAAAATTCCTATTAGTGTCTTTCCACTCATATCCAGCTAAATAGTGGAAAAACACTATATAGGATAACCTAGAGGAGGGTTTTTTGGCCTTGCAGCACCGTTTACGGCTGTCTGCACGGTCTCCGTGTGAGCCCAGCTCGCCCTGTAGTCTGTGTGCAGCCATAGCCAGTTGGATTCAGCTCAGGGTTCGTTACTGGCTCATACCTAGAGAAAAATTTTACTTTTTTTCAAATAGTGCAGCCTGTTTAAAATTTGAAAAACAAAAATTCCTATTAGTGTCTTTCCACTCGTATCCAGCTAAATAGTGGAAAAACACTATATAGGATAACCTAGAGGAGGGTTTTTTGGCCTTGCAGCGCCGTTTACGGCTGTCTGCACGGTCTCTGTGTGAGCGCAGCTCGCCCTGTAGTCTGTGTGCAGCCATAGCCGGTTGGATTCAGCTCAGGGTGCGTTACTGCCTCATACCTTGAAAACAATTTCCTTTTTTTCAAACAGTGCAGCCAGTTTAAAATTTGAAAAAAAAAATTCCTATTAGTGTCTTTCCACTCGTATCCAGCTAAATAGTGGAAAAACACTATATAGGATAACCTAGAGGAGGTTTTTTTGGCCTTGCAGCGCCGTTTACGGCTGTCTGCACGGTCTCCGTGTGAGCCCAGCTTGCCCTGTAGTCTGTGTGCAGCCATAGCCGGTTGGATTCAGCTCAGGGTTCGTTACTGGCTAATACCTTGAGAAAAATTTTACTTTTTTTCAAATAGTGCAGCCTGTTTAAAATTTGAAAAAAAAAATTCCTATTAGTGTCTTTCCACTCGTATCCAGCTAAATAGTGGAAAAACACTATATAGGATAACCTAGAGGAGGGTTTTTTGGCCTTGCAGCGCCGTTTACGGCTGTCTGCACGGTCTCTGTGTGAGCGCAGCTCGCCCTGTAGTCTGTGTGCAGCCATAGCCGGTTGGATTCAGCTCAGGGTGCGTTACTGCCTCATACCTTGAAAAACAATTTCCTTTTTTTCAAATAGTGCAGCCAGTTTAAAATTTGAAAAAAAAAATTCCTATTAGTGTCTTTCCACTTGTATCCAGCTAAATAGTGGAAAAACACTATATAGGATAACCGAGAGGAGGGTTTTTGGGCCTTGCAGCGCCGTTTACGGCTGTCTGCACGGTCTCCGTGTGATTTAAACTAGCTCTGTAGCCCGATCTGCACCAAAAAAAAGGTTAAGTTCACCAAACACAACTTAACACTTGTGTAGGCCACATTTGAAAAATAATAAAGTTTAGCCCACAATTTACAACATTAGTGTTTCTTACACCTGTTAGGAGGAGCATTTCAGGAATAAGCACACTAAGGCCTTAGTACTTTTCTGCTTATCTTTATCTGTCAACCAAGATGAAGAGGGCAGGGAGTAAGGCACGTGGGCGTGGGCGCGGAGCAGGGAGAGGAGCAGGGAGAGGACGTGGTGATTCTGTGCCTGCTGCGGGCGCCGGTGACTCGTCGTCACTCAGTTTCAGCAGGGAACAGTCCTTCATGCGCAGCTTTGTCGGAGAGCGCCATGCACCGCTGCTACGTGAAGACCAAATTGAAGCCGTTGTCGGGTGGATGGCAGCTAACGCCTCGGCATCGACTTCAGTTAGTGCCACATCCTCTCAGGCACAGAGCACTGGAGAGCAGCCATCTGTCTCTTCACCACCTGCCAAATTGGCCAGGCAGTCAGAGAGCCCAGGACAGGAGCCGTCTTTACTTCTGTTCTCTGAATCTCTTGGCTTGGAAACAGGGGGCCAGCCAAGCAGCATTGGAGAAATGGAAGAAGAGGCAGTGTGCAGTGATGCCCAAAAGCTTTATCTCTCTGACTCTGAAGAGGCAGGTGGGCCAGTGCCTCCGGTGACCACAGCGCAGTACGCATCTGATGATTCAACTCAGGTGCCGCTTTCTGATGCGTACTGTGCTGCCGAGACTACCCAGGAGGAGCAGTTGGTGGCAGAGGGTAGTGGAGATGATGAGGTCCTTGACCCATCGTGGCGTGAGGAACAGGAAGGTGGTGGGAGCAGCTCTGAGGAAGAGCTTCCCCTTACGGGCCAAAGAGGGAGAGGGAGGGGGAAGACTGCGGAGCCTGTAGCCTCCACTTTGGCACCCGTTAGGAGCCTGTCTCTTTCCAAAGCCAAAAAGGGCGCTCCCAAGACTTGCAGTGCCTGGTCCTTTTTTGACACAGTTGCAGATGACATTTGTTTTGTCAAATGCAAGCTGTGTCATCAGAAAGTAAAAAGAGGTAAAAGTGTCAGCAACCTCAATACCACAAATATGTGGAAACATGTGCGGAACAGGCACGCGGTGGAGTTACAGAAACACAGTGAAGACGTAGGCCAACCAACAGCGGCAGCTACCACCTCTTCATCTCGTGTTGCCTCTTCCTCCACTGTTGTCCAGAGACCTAGTGTAATTCCACCCACAGCACCACCTTCCCAGTCATCCTCACACTCCCAGTCTACTCTACAGCCATCGGTAGTCCAGGCATGGGAGAAAAGGCGGGCATTCTCGGCCAACCACCCCCGAGCACAGGCTCTGAATGCAGGCATTGCCAAACTGTTGTCCCTGGAAATGCTCTCGTTCAGGCTGGTGGAGACTGACAGCTTCCGTGACTTGATGGCATTGGCAGTCCCACAGTACAAGGTGCCCAGCCGCTTTTACTTCAGCAGGCAGGCTGTCCCTGCCCTGCACAGGCATGTTGAGGCAAACATAAAACATGCGCTACTGAACGCCGTCAGTAGCAAGGTCCACCTCACCACCGATGCGTGGACCAGTCAGCATGGACAGGGGCGATATGTTTCCCTCACTGCCCATTGGGTAAATGTTGTTGAGCCAGGTACAGATCGTGCGAGTGGCGCAGGACGTGTCCTGCCCACTCCAAGGATTGCAGGAATCCAGTCTGTACGCATCGACTCCTCCTCTTACACCAGTTCCTCTGATTCCTCTCTGCAGGATCCGTCACAGTCCACCTCCACATGGACCCGTGAACGTTTACCTATGACCGACATGAGCACAGCCGTGGCCAAACGTCAGCAGGCCGTCTTGAAACTAGTTTCATTGGGGCATCGAAGCCACACAGCGCAGGAGCTCTGGAATGCCATCAAGCAGGAGAGCGATGTGTGGTTACTGCTAGCGAATCTCCAGCCAGGCATGGTAGTGTGTGACAATGGCCGAAATCTGGTGGCAGCTTTGGCCCTTGGCAACCTCACTCACATCCCATGTCTGGCACATGTGCTCAATTTGGTTGTGCAGAGTTTTCTGAGGGACTATCCGGATCTTGATGCCCTGCTGCACAAGGTCCGCCTAGAGTGTGCTCACTTGCGGCGTTCCAGCTTGGCCAGATCCCGCATTGCTGTTCTGCAGCGCCGATTCCGCCTTCCGGAACACCGCATCATATGTGACCTACCTACCCGGTGGAATTCCACGTTACATATGTTGGAGCGGTTGTGTGAGCAGCAGCAAGCAGTTATGGAGTACCAGCTGCATCAGGCGCAAAGAAGTCGCAGTCAGCGCCGATCAGACTTCACAACCACAGAGTGGGCCACTATGAAGGACGTCTGCCAGGTTTTGCGTCCTTTTGATTATTCCACGCGGATGGCAAGTGCAGATGATGCACTAGTCAGCATGACTGTCCCCCTTATCTGCCTGCTTCAGCAAACTGTGCAAGGGTTAAGGGATGATGTGGTGGAAGAGGTGGAGGATGAGGAGTCACCTTTTCCATCAGCTTCTGGAGAGTCAGCGCCACGTGTTTCCTCACAAAGGGGTACGCAGGGGCCAATTTGTGAGTAGGATGAGGAGGAGTCAATGGAGGAGGAAGAGCTCCGTCCAGAGGAGGGAGCGACACAATTGTCCAGTGGTCAGTGTGTACAGCGAGGGTGGGGTGATGACGAGCGGGCAGAGATCATGTCTCAAGCAGGGGACAGCGTTTCTGGGCCAGTTGGCACTCTGCAGCACATGGTGGATTTCATGCTGCAGTGCCTGAGAAACGACCGCCGCATCGACCACATTCTCAACATGCCTGATTATTGGGTGTTCACCCTCCTCGATCCTCGCTACCGGGACAACGTCCAAAACCTCATCCCTGCGTTGACCCGGGAGCGTAAATTGCGGGAGTACCACGACACACTGGTGAATTCCATCATCTTCTCCTGTCCAACTGAGAGGAGTGCTGCTAGTGCTTTACAAAGCAGCTCAGTGCGTCGAGGCAGTGGGGGAGGCTCTGCCCAAAGAGGGAGCAGAAGCAGTGCCTCTGCCCAAGGCAAGCCCAGTATGGCACAACTCTGGCACACTTTTGTGTGCCCGCCCCAAATGTCTACACCATCACCGGCGGCTCCAGTCAGCAGGAGGCAACGGTTCCGTCAGATGGTGACAGACTACATGGCTTGCCCTCTTACTGTACTCCCAGACGGCTCTTCCCCGTTCAAGTTTTGGGTCTCTAAGCTGGATACATGGCCAGAGCTAAGCCAGTATGCATTGGAGGTGCTGGCTTGCCCTGCGGCTAGTGTCTTATCGGAACGTGTCTTTAGTGCCGCAGGTGGTGTACTAACAGACCGTCGCATGCGACTATCCTCCGATAACGTTGACCGGCTTACTTTCCTGAAAATGAACCAGGCCTGGATCTCGCAGGAATTTGCCACTCCTCTGCCTGATTAAGTAATTGGGTGTCATCCAGGTCTCCTGCTGTGTTCATCTTTCTACCACCTGAACTGCTATTCCTGGGCTCCAACACCGCCAGTTGCGGCTCAGAAGTGCAGGCTGCACAGTAAAAACATACGACCCAGTGTTATTGGGTTTCAGTAACGTCAGCTGATCCCCAGCTGTGTAGCCGGCAATGTGTCCTGCGACCGCCACGCTGGCACAACAACCTAAATGTAAGGGAACCTGTCCCCCCCCCCCCCCCCCCCCCCCGTCGTTTGTTACTGAAAGAGCCATCTTGTGCAGCAGTAATGCTGCACAAGGAAAAGGTAGCTCTTTTTTTTTAGCTCTTTGCACACGCAGAACTTAACACTTATAAAATGTGTTCACTGATACCGTTATACCGTCCCGGAGCTGGGACTTTCCTTCGTAATGTGACGCAGCACAGCCGTCATTCCTACCCCCTTGGTGCCATGCGCTGCCTCCTCAGCGCTGTTTTAAGCTGTCACGGAGCCTGCGCTGTTCTGTTATCCCTTGGGCATGCCCTATTTGCAACCTTTTCCTTTTGCATCCTTAGTGCTGCACAAGATGGCTCTTTCAGCTACAAACGTCTTGGGGGGGGGGGGGTTAAAGGTTCCCTTTCAACTTGCTCCAATCAGGCTTCGGCCTACACTCTGTTCCTCTGCTCCTCCTGCTGTCCCTGGGCTCTAACACCGCCAGTTGGTGCCTGGAAGTGCTGTGTGCACAGTCAACAGTCGCTCCTCTGTTATTGGGGTTCAGTAACGTCAGCTGATCCCCAGCTGTGTGTGCGGCAATACCTCCAATCTGCTCCTCCTGCTGTCCCTGGGCTCTAACACCGCCAGTTGGTGCCTGGAAGTGCTGTGTGCACAGTCAACAGTCGCTCCTCTGTTATTGGGGTTCAGTAACGTCAGCTGATCCCCAGCTGTGTGTGCGGCAATACCTCCAATCTGCTCCTCCTGCTGTCCCTGGGCTCTAACACCGCCAGTTGGTGCCTGGAAGTGCTGTGTGCACAGTCAACAGTCGCTCCTCTGTTATTGGGGTTCAGTAACGTCAGCTGATCCCCAGCTGTGTGTGCGGCAATACCTCCAATCTGCTCCTCCTGCTGTCCCTGGGCTCCAACACCGCCAGTTGGTGCCTGGAAGTGCTGTGTGAACAGTCAACAGTCGCTCCTCTGTTATTGGGGTTCAGTAACGTCAGCTGATCCCCAGCTGTGTATCCGGCAACGTGTCATGCGACCGCCACGCTGGCACAACTAAAATGTAAGGGGACCTGTCCCCCCCCCCCTAGGTGTTTGTTACTGAAAGAGCCACCATGTGCAGCACTAATACTGCACAAGGGAAAGGTCGCTCTTGAAATTATGCTCCTTGCAAATGCTGAACTACACACTCATGTAATGTGTCCCCTCGCACCGTCCAACCGTCCCGGAGGTGGGACTTTCCTTTGTAATGTGACGCAGCACAGCCGTCATTGCTACCCCCTTGGCACCGTGCGCTGCCTCCTTAGCGTTGTTTGATTCCGTCATGGACCCTGCGCTGTTATGTTATCCCTTGGCCATGCACAGTTTGCGCTGCCCGTCCTCTGACATCATTTGTTGTCGTCCTGGCTGCGCCTGTGCGTCCACGCTGCCCGAAATCACACCTCGCAGTGTCGTCTAATGTGATCCCACAGTGGGCCTGGTATCCATGGCCATGCGCAGTGCATATACTAGCCTCTCACTCCCCTTCTTCACGCTTCTTCAGACTAGGCGGCGTCAGCTGATCCCTAATAGCATGCCACGGCCGTCACGCCGCACAGTCTGAAGAAGCAGGAAGGAGGTGAGTGAGAGGCGATGATATGCACTGCGCATGCCCATGGATCCCTGGCCCGCAGTGGGACTACATTAGATGACACTGCAAGGTTGGATCTCGGGCAGCTTGGACGCACAGGCACTGCCAGCCTGACACCTACATGATGTCAGAAGACGGGCACCGCTAACTGTGCATGGCCAAGGGATAACATTACAGCGCGGGCTCCGTGACAGAACCAAACAACGTTGAGGAGGTGTCGCCCGGCACCAAGGGGGTTGGAATGACGGCAGTGCTGTGTCACATTACAAAGGAAAGTCCCACTTCCGGGATGGTTTGACGGTGTGAGGGGACACATTATATGAGTGTGTACTTCAGCGTTTGCAAGGAGCATAATTTTCGGAGCCACCATTTTCCATGTGCAGTATTACTGCTGTACAAGATGGCTCTTTCAGCAACAAATGCCTGGGGGGGGGGGTTAAAGGTTCCCTTTCAACTTGCTCCACTGCAGGCTTCGGCCTACACTCTGCTCCTCTTTGATTCCCAGGGTTTCAACACTGTCAGTTGCCACCTGGAAGTGTTGTCTACACAGAAAAAACACTAGGTGATGTGTCAGTGGGGTTCAGCACCGCCAGCTGTTCCCCTGCTGTGTAGTCGGCAACGTGTCCAGCACAAGCCACGCTGGCACAACAGAACAAAAGCTGCCACCAGTGCAGGCTTCGGCCTACACTCTGCTCCTCTCCTCCTCCTGCTGACCCTGGGCTCAAACACCGCTAGTTTTTGCCCGGAAGTGCTAGCTGCACAGAGAAAAACACCAGCCAATGTGTTAGTGGGGTTCAGCAACGCCAGCTGTTCCCCTGCTGTGTAGCCGGCAACGTGACCTGCAAACGCCACGCAGGCACATGAACTGAAATTAAAGGGAACCTGGCCCCACCCCCCCAGGTGTTTCTATGTATAACAGCCACCTAGTACAGCAGTACTGCTGCATTTGTACAAAGTGGCTGACTTTTTCTCCTTGCCCACGTGGAACTCAACACGTACAAAATGTGTCTCATTGAGACCATTCCACTGTCCCTGAGGTGTGACTTTCCTTTCTAATGATACGCAGCACCCCCCTTGGTAGCGTTTCCCGTCTTTTGTCATCATGGTTAGCTGGCTGCGCCTGTGCATCCGCCCTGCTAGAAACAACGCCCCTCGTTGTCATATTTATTTTGTCAGCGAGGGTGTGGTTTATGGGCACGAGCAGTGCATATGTTCGCCTGTCTTAACTCATCTCCTTCCGCCTTCTTCAGACTGTGCGGCCTCCTGGCCGTGGTAGGCGATAAGGGATCAGCTGAGGCCGCCCAGTCTGGAGCAGGTGTAAGGACATGTGTAAGCGGCAAACCTATTTACTGCACAAGGCCACGAATCTCAGCCACGCAGTGTGATTTTTTGAAAACACACTGTGGGTCTGGGATTCATGTCCATCGCTAACCGCAACGGCCGACATGAAATGAGGTCAGAAGACAGGAAGCGCTCACAGCGCATGGCCAAGGGATCACAATAGCGCAGACTCCTGTACAGCAAATAACAACGCTCAGGAATCTGCGCCCAGTACCTAGGTGCAAATTTTGACACCTGTGCTGCGTCTCCTTAAAAAGACAAGTCACGCCTCCACAACTGTTTGACAGTATAATGGGCTAAATAGTGTACGTGTTTTATTCAGCGTGTGCAAGGAGCAAACCAAATAGAGCAACCTTTTACTTGTGCAGCATTAATGCTGCACAAGGTGTGGCTCTTGTACCTTGCAACACCTGAGGGGGGTTAAAGGTAACCTTTGAAATTGGTTCAACTAGGCTTCGGCCTACACTCTGCTCCTCTCCTGCTGACCCTGGGCTCAAACACCGCTAGTTTTTGCCCGGAACTGCTAGCTGCACAGAGAAAAACACCAGTCAATGTGTTAGTGGGGTTCAGCACCGCCAGCTGTTCCCCTGCTGTGTAGTCGGCATCGTGTCCAGCACAAGCCACGCTGGCACAACTGACCAAAAGCTGCCACCAGTGCAGGCTTCGGCCTACACTCTGCTCCTCTCCTCCTCCTGCTGACCCTGGGCTCAAACACCGCCAGTTTCTGCCCGGAAGTGCTAGTTGCACAGAGAAAAACACCAGCCAATGTGTTAGTGGGGTTCAGCACCGCCAGCTGTTCCCCCGCTGTGTAGCCGGCATCGTGTCCAGCACAAGCCACGCTGGCACAACTGACCAAAAGCTGCCACCAGTGCAGGCTTCGGCCTACACATTGCTCCTCTCCTCCTCCTGCTGACCCTGGGCTCTAACACCGCCAGTTTTTGCCCGGACATGCGAGCTGCACAGAGAAAAACACCAGTCAATGTGTCAGTGGGGTTCAGCAACGCCAGCTGTTCCCCTGCTGTGCAGCTTGCAACGTGACCTGCAAACGCCACGCAGGCACATGAACTGAAATTGAAGGGAGCCTGCCCCCCACCCCCAGGTGTTTCTATGTAATACAGCCACCTTGTACAGCAGTACTGCTGCATTTGTACAAGGTGGCTGACTTTTTCTCCTTGCCCACGTGGAACTCAACACGTACAAAATGTGTCTCATTGAGACCATTCCACTGTCCCTGAGGTGTGACTTTCCTTTCTAATGATACGCAGCACCACCCTTGTTAGCGCTGCCCGTCTTTTGACATCATTGGTTAGCTGGCTGCGCCTGTGCGTCTGCCCTGCTCGAAACAACGCCCCTCGGTGTCTTATTTTTTTGAACAGCGAGGGTGTGATTGATGGGCATGTGCAGTGCATATGTTTGCCTGTGTTCACTCATCTCCTTCCGCCTTCTTCAGACTGGGTGTCCTCATGGCCGCGGCAGGCGATAAGGGATCAGATGAGGCCGCCCAGTCTGAAGCAGGTGTAAGGACATGTGTGAGCGTCAAACATATTTACTGAACAAGGCCACGAATCCCAGCCACGCAGTGTGATTTTTTGAAAACACACTGTGGGTCTGGGATTCATGTCCATCGCTAACCGTAACGGCCGACATTAAATGAGGTCAGAAGACAGGAAGCGCTCACAGCGCATGGCCAAGGGATCACAATAGCGCAGACTCCTGTACAGCAAATAACAACACTCAGGAATCTGCGCACAGCAGCTAGGTGAAAATTTTGACACCTGTGCTGCATCTCCTTAAAAAGACAAGTCACGCCTCCACTACTGTTTGACAGTATAATGGGCTAAATAGTGTACGTGTTTTATTCAGCGTGTGCAAGGAGCAAAATTAAATAGAGCAACCTTTGACTTGTGCATCATTAATGCTGTTCAAGGTGTGGCTCTTGTACCTTGCAACACCTGAGGGGGGGGTTAAAGGTAACCTTTGAAATTGGTTCAACTAGGCTTTGGCCTACATTCTGCTCCTCTACTCCTCCTGCTGACCCTGGGCTCAAACACCGCTAGTTTCTGCCCGGAACTGCTAGCTGCACAGAGAAAAACACCAGTCAATGTGTTCGTGGGGTTCAGCACCGCCAGCTGTTCCCCTGCTGTGTAGTTGGCATCGTGTCCAGCACAAGCCACGCTGGCACAACCGACCAAAAGCTGCCACCAGTGCAGGCTTCGGCCTACACTCTGCTCCTCTCCTCCTCCTGCTGACCCCGGGCTCAAACACCGCCAGTTTCTGCCCGGACATGCTAGCTGCACAGAGAAAAACACCAGCCAATGTGTTAGTGGGGTTCAGCACCGCCAGCTGTTCCCCTGCTGTGTAGTCGGCATCGTGTCCAGCACAAGCCACGCTGGCACAACTGACCAAAAGCTGCCACCAGTGCAGGCTTCGGCCTACACTTTGCTCCTCTCCTCCTCCTGCTGACCCTGGGCTCAAACACCCCTAGTTTTTGCCTGGAACTGCTAGCTGCACAGAGAAAAACACCAGTCAATGTGTTAGTGGGGTTCAGCAATGCCAGCTGTTCCCCTGCTGTGTAGTCGGCAACGTGTCCAGCACAAGCCACGCTGGCACAACAGAACAAAAGCTGCCACCAGTGCAGGCTTCGGCCTACACTTTGCTCCTCTCCTCCTCCTGCTGACCCTGGGCTCAAACAACGCCTGTTTCTGCCCGGACATGCTAGCTGCACAGAGAAAAACACCAGCCAATGTGTTAGTGGGGTTCAGCACCGCCAGCTGTTCCCCTGCTGTGTAGTCGGCAACGTGTCCAGCACAAGCCACGCTGGCACAACAGAACAAAAGCTGCCACCAGTGCAGGCTTCGGCCTACACTTTGCTCCTCTCCTCCTCCTGCTGACCCTGGGCTCAAACAACGCCTGTTTCTGCCCGGACATGCTAGCTGCACAGAGAAAAACACCAGCCAATGTGTTAGTGGGGTTCAGCACCGTCAGCTGTTCCCCTGCTGTGTAGTCGGCAACGTGTCCAGCACAAGCCACGCTGGCACAACAGAACAAAAGCTGCCACCAGTGCAGGCTTCGGCCTACACTTTGCTCCTCTCCTCCTCCTGCTGACCCTGGGCTCAAACAACGACTGTTTCTGCCCGGACATGCTAGCTGCACAGAGAAAAACACCAGCCAATGTGTTAGTGGGGTTCAGCACCGCCAGCTGTTCCCCTGCTGTGTAGTCGGCAACGTGTCCAGCACAAGCCACGCTGGCACAACAGAACAAAAGCTGCCACCAGTGCAGGCTTCGGCCTACACTTTGCTCCTCTCCTCCTCCTGCTGACCCTGGGCTCAAACAACGCCTGTTTCTGCCCGGACATGCTAGCTGCACAGAGAAAAACACCAGCCAATGTGTTAGTGGGGTTCAGCACCGCCAGCTGTTCCCCTGCTGTGTAGTCGGCAACGTGTCCAGCACAAGCCACGCTGGCACAACAGAACAAAAGCTGCCACCAGTGCAGGCTTCGGCCTACACTTTGCTCCTCTCCTCCTCCTGCTGACCCTGGGCTCAAACAATGCCAGTTTCTGCCCGGACATGCTAGCTGCACAGAGAAAAACACCAGCCAATGTGTTAGTGGGGTTCAGCACCGCCAGCTGTTCCCCTGCTGTGTAGTCGGCATCGTGTCCAGCACAAGCCACGCTGGCACAACTGACCAAAAGCTGCCACCAGTGCAGGCTTCGGCCTACACTTTGCTCCTCTCCTCCTCCTGCTGACCCTGGGCTCAAACAACGCCAGTTTCTGCCCGGACATGCTAGCTGCACAGAGAAAAACACCAGCCAATGTGTTAGTGGGGTTCAGCACCGCCAGCTGTTCCCCTGCTGTGCAGCTGGCAACGTGTCCTGCAAACGCCACGCAGGCACATGAACTGAAATTGAAGGGAGCCTGCCCCCCACCCCCCCAGGTGTTTCTATGTATAACAGCCACCTTGTACAGCAGTACTGCTGCATTTGTACAAGGTGGCTGACTTTTTCTCCTTGCACACGTGGAACTCAACAAGTACAAAATGTGTCTCATTACAGACCATTACAATGTCCCTGAGGTGTGACTTTCCTTTTTAATGACACGCAGCACCCCCATTGTTAGTGCTGCCCGTCTCCTGACATCATTGGTTGGTTGGCTGTGCCTGTGCGTCCCCCCTGCCCGACACAACGCCCCCCGTTGTCTCATATATTTTGACTGCGAGGGTGTGATTGATGGGCACGAGCAGTGCATATGTTCCCCTGTCTTCACTCCCCTCCTTCCGCCTTCTTCTGACTGTGCGGCCTCATGGCCGCGGCATGCGATAAGGGATCAGCTGAGGCCGCCCAGTCTGAAGCAGGTGTAAGGACATGTGTGAGCGGCGAACATATTTACTGCACAAGGCCACGAATCCCAGCACCGCAGTGTGACTTTAGGAAAAGCCACTGTGGGTCTGGGATTTATGGCCATCGTTAACCGCACCGGCCAACATGAAATGAGGTCATGAGACGGCCTGCACTAACAGGGTATTGCCAAGGGATAACACAAGAGCGCAGTTTCCTGTACTGCAAATAACAACGGTAAGGAATCTGCGCCCAGCACCTAGGTGTAAATTTGTACACCTGTGCTGCGTCTCCTTAAAAAGACTAGTAGTCACGCCTCCACTACTGTTTGACAGTATAATGGGCTAAATAGTGTACGTGTTTAATTCAGCGTGTGCAAGGAGCAAAATTAAATAGAGCAACCTTTGACTTGTGCATCATTAATGCTGTTCAAGGTGTGGCTCTTGTACCTTGCAACACCTGAGGGGGGGGTTAAAGGTAACCTTTGAAATTGGTTCAACTAGGCTTCGGCCTACACTCTGCTCCTCTCCTCCTCCTGCTGACCCTGGGCTCAAACACCCCTAGTTTTTGCCTGGAACTGCTAGCTGCACAGAGAAAAACACCAGTCAATGTGTTAGTGGGGTTCAGCAATGCCAGCTGTTCCCCTGCTGTGTAGTCGGCAACGTGTCCAGCACAAGCCACGCTGGCACAACAGAACAAAAGCTGCCACCAGTGCAGGCTTCGGCCTACACTTTGCTCCTCTCCTCCTCCTGCTGACCCTGGGCTCAAACAACGCCTGTTTCTGCCCGGACATGCTAGCTGCACAGAGAAAAACACCAGCCAATGTGTTAGTGGGGTTCAGCACCGCCAGCTGTTCCCCTGCTGTGTAGTCGGCAACGTGTCCAGCACAAGCCACGCTGGCACAACAGAACAAAAGCTGCCACCAGTGCAGGCTTCGGCCTACACTTTGCTCCTCTCCTCCTCCTGCTGACCCTGGGCTCAAACAACGCCTGTTTCTGCCCGGACATGCTAGCTGCACAGAGAAAAACACCAGCCAATGTGTTAGTGGGGTTCAGCACCGTCAGCTGTTCCCCTGCTGTGTAGTCGGCAACGTGTCCAGCACAAGCCACGCTGGCACAACAGAACAAAAGCTGCCACCAGTGCAGGCTTCGGCCTACACTTTGCTCCTCTCCTCCTCCTGCTGACCCTGGGCTCAAACAACGCCTGTTTCTGCCCGGACATGCTAGCTGCACAGAGAAAAACACCAGCCAATGTGTTAGTGGGGTTCAGCACCGCCAGCTGTTCCCCTGCTGTGTAGTCGGCAACGTGTCCAGCACAAGCCACGCTGGCACAACAGAACAAAAGCTGCCACCAGTGCAGGCTTCGGCCTACACTTTGCTCCTCTCCTCCTCCTGCTGACCCTGGGCTCAAACAACGCCTGTTTCTGCCCGGACATGCTAGCTGCACAGAGAAAAACACCAGCCAATGTGTTAGTGGGGTTCAGCACCGCCAGCTGTTCCCCTGCTGTGTAGTCGGCAACGTGTCCAGCACAAGCCACGCTGGCACAACAGAACAAAAGCTGCCACCAGTGCAGGCTTCGGCCTACACTTTGCTCCTCTCCTCCTCCTGCTGACCCTGGGCTCAAACAACGCCTGTTTCTGCCCGGACATGCTAGCTGCACAGAGAAAAACACCAGCCAATGTGTTAGTGGGGTTCAGCACCGCCAGCTGTTCCCCTGCTGTGTAGTCGGCAACGTGTCCAGCACAAGCCACGCTGGCACAACCGACCAAGAGCTGCCACCAGTGCAGGCTTCGGCCTACACTTTGCTCCTCTCCTCCTCCTGCTGACCCTGGGCTCAAACAACGCCAGTTTCTGCCCGGACATGCTAGCTGCACAGAGAAAAACACCAGCCAATGTGTTAGTGGGGTTCAGCACCGCCAGCTGTTCCCCTGCTGTGTAGCTGGCAACGTGTCCTGCAAACGCCACGCAGGCACATGAACTGAAATTGAAGGGAGCCTGCCCCCCACCCCCAGGTGTTTCTATGTATAACAGCCACCTTGTACAGCAGTACTGCTGCATTTGTACAAGGTTGCTGACTTTTTGTCCTTGCCCACGTGGAACTCAAAACATACAAAATGTGTCTCATTGAGACCATTCCACTGTCCCTGAGGTGTGACTTTCCTTTCTAATGATACGCAGCACCCCCCTTGGTAGCGCTTCCCGTCTTATGACATCATTGGTTGGCTTGTTGCGCCTGTGCGTCCGCCCTGCCTGAAACAATGCTCCTCGTTGTCTTATTTTGACTGCGAGGGTGTGATTGATGGGCACGAGCAGTGCATATCTTCACCTGTCTTAACTCATCTCCTTCCGCCTTCTTCAGACTGTGCAGCCTCATGGCCGCGGCATGCGAGAAGGGATCAGCAGAGGCCGCCCAGTCTGAAGCAGGTGTAAGGACGTGTGTGAGCGGCCAAAATATTTACTGCTCAAGGCCACGAATCACAGCACCGCAGTGTGACTTTATGAAAAGGCACTGTGGGTCTGGGATTTATGGCCATCGTTAACCGCACCGGCCAACATGAAATGAGGTCATAAGACGGGCAGCTCTAACAGGGCATTGCCAAGGGATAACACAAGAGCGCAGACTACTGTACAGCAAATAACAACGCTCAGGAAGCTGCGCCAAGCACCAAGGCGTTATTTGGGACACCTGTGCTGCGTCTCCTTAAAAAGCCAAGTCACGCATCCACTACAGTTTGACTGTAGAATGGACTAAATTGTGTACGTCTTTCATTCAGTGTGTGCAAGTAGACAAATTAATAGAGCAACCTTTCACTTGTGCAGCATTAATACTGCACAAGGTGTGTCTCTTGTACTTTGTAACACCTGAGGGGGGGTTAAAGGTTTCCTTTGAAATTGGTTCAAATAGGCTTCGGCCTACACTCTGCTCCTCTCCTCCTCCTCCTGCTTCAACACGGGCTCTAACATCGCTAGTTTTTGACCGCAAGTGCTAGCTGCACAGAGAAAAACACACGCCATTGTGTTAGTGGGGTTCAGCAACGCCAGCTGTTCCCCACTGTGTAGCCGGCAAAGTGTCCTGCAAACGCAACGCAGACACAAAGCTGCCTCCAGTGCAGGCTTCGGCCTACACTCTGCTCCCCCTGCTTACCCTTAGCTCCAACACCGCTAGTTGGGGCTCTAGGAAGACAATCTTTAATAGGCAACGCATCTGGGTTCCAGCACCGCCAGCTGGTTCTCGGCAGTGTTCTTGTCACAGGTACTCCCTCGTGCCAAGCCTGGTTTCAGCACCGTCAGCTGTTTCCGGGTTGTGTCAAGCTCACTGAGACGCCTATGCTTGCCCCGTCGTGGTGCGGTCGGGTTAGCCAACTCCAGGGTGCCTCCAGTTTAGGAGCTTCCTATGTGGGCTGCGTGAACTGGTAGTCAAGGCTGGTTCTGTAGTGCCAGTAGGCCCAGCTCCCCCTGTAGGACTGTTGGGGTTCGGTAACTGCGGCTGCCTCGCGGCCTAGCTGTTCTCTCCTCTCCTGTGGGCCTTGGGGTCCACCACCTGGTTCCAGCACCGTCAGCTGGTTCCGGGCCGAGCCTTTGGCTTAGGTGCCTCCTCCTGGGTATCCGAGTTCCGCCAACGTCAGGCGGTCCTTGGTAGTGCTTTTAAGCGCGGGCACCTACAGCTTAGTAACCGGGTTCCAGCACCGTCAGCTGGTCCTCGGTCGTGCCATTGGCTCTTGCACACTGGGGCAACGCATCTGGGTTCCAGCAACGCCAGCTGGTTCTCGGCAGTGTTTTTGACACAGGTACTCCCTCGTGCCAAGCCTGGTTTCAGCACCGTCAGCTGTTTCCGGGTTGTGTCAAGCTCACTGAGACGCCTATGCTTGCCCCGTCGTGGTGCGGTCGGGTTAGCCAACTCCAGGGTGCCTCCAGTTTAGGAGCTTCCTATGTGGGCTGCGTGAACTGGTAGTCCAGGCTGGTTCTGTAGTGCCAGTAGGCCCAGCTCCCCCTGTAGGACTGTTGGGGTTCGGTAACTGCGGCTGCCTCGCGGCCTAGCTGTTCTCTCCTCTCCTGTGGGCCTTGGGGTCCACCACCTGGTTCCAGCAACGTCAGCTGGTTCCGGGCCGAGCCTTTGGCTTAGGTGCCTCCTCCTGGGTATCCGAGTTCCACCAACGTCAGGCGGTCCTTGGTAGTGCTTTTAAGCGCGGGCACCTACAGCTTAGTAACCGGGTTCCAGCACCGTCAGCTGGTCCTCGGTCGTGCCATTGGCTCTTGCACACTGGGGCAACGCATCTGGGTTCCAGCAACGCCAGCTGGTTCTCGGCAGTGTTTTTGACACAGGTACTCCCTCGTGCCAAGCCTGGTTTCAGCACCGTCAGCTGTTTCCGGGTTGTGTCAAGCTCACTGAGACGCCTATGCTTGCCCCGTCATGGTGCGGTCGGGTTAGCCAACTCCAGGGTGCCTCCAGTTTAGGAGCTTCCTATGTGGGCTGCGTGAACTGGTAGTCAAGGCTGGTTCTGTAGTGCCAGTAGGCCCAGCTCCCCCTGTAGGACTGTTGGGGTTCGGTAACTGTGGCTGCCTCGCGGCCTAGCTGTTCTCAACTCTCCTGTGGGCCTTGGGGTCCACCACCTGGTTCCAGCACCGTCAGCTGGTTCCGGGCCGAGCCTTTGGCTTAGGTGCCTCCTCCTGGGTATCCGAGTTCCGCCAACGTCAGGCGGTCCTTGGTAGTGCTTTTAAGCGCGGGCACCTACAGCTTAGTAACCGGGTTCCAGCACCGTCAGCTGGTCCTCGGTCGTGCCATTGGCTCTTGCACACTGGGGCAACGCATCTGGGTTCCAGCAACGCCAGCTGGTTCTCGGCAGTGTTTTTGACACAGGTACTCCCTCGTGCCAAGCCTGGTTTCAGCACCGTCAGCTGTTTCCGGGTTGTGTCAAGCTCACTGAGACGCCTATGCTTGCCCCGTCGAGGTGCGGTCGGGTTAGCCAACTCCAGGGTGCCTCCAGTTTAGGAGCTTCCTATGTGGGCTGCGTGAACTGGTAGTCAAGGCTGGTTCTGTAGTGCCAGTAGGCCCAGCTCCCCCTGTAGGACTGTTGGGGTTCGGTAACTGCGGCTGCCTCGCGGCCTAGCTGTTCTCTCCTCTCCTGTGGGCCTTGGGGTCCACCACCTGGTTCCAGCACCGTCAGCTGGTTCCGGGCCGAGCCTTTGGCTTAGGTGCCTCCTCCTGGGTATCCGAGTTCCGCCAACGTCAGGCGGTCCTTGGTAGTGCTTTTAAGCGCGGGCACCTACAGCTTAGTAACCGGGTTCCAGCACCGTCAGCTGGTCCTCGGTCGTGCCATTGGCTCTTGCACACTGGGGCAACGCATCTGGGTTCCAGCAACGCCAGCTGGTTCTCGGCAGTGTTTTTGACACAGGTACTCCCTCGTGCCAAGCCTGGTTTCAGCACCGTCAGCTGTTTCCGGGTTGTGTCAAGCTCACTGAGACGCCTATGCTTGCCCCGTCGTGGTGCGGTCGGGTTAGCCAACTCCAGGGTGCCTCCAGTTTAGGAGCTTCCTATGTGGGCTGCGGGAACTGGTAGTCAAGGCTGGTTCTGTAGTGCCAGTAGGCCCAGCTCCCCCTGTAGGACTGTTGGGGTTCGGTAACTGCGGCTGCCTCGCGGCCTAGCTGTTCTCTCCTCTCCTGTGGGCCTTGGGGTCCACCACCTGGTTCCAGCACCGTCAGCTGGTTCCGGGCCGAGCCTTTGGCTTAGGTGCCTCCTCCTGGGTATCCGAGTTCCGCCAACGTCAGGCGGTCCTTGGTAGTGCTTTTACGCGCGGGCACCTACAGCTTAGTAACCGGGTTCCAGCACCGTCAGCTGGTCCTCGGTCGTGCCATTGGCTCTTGCACACTGGGGCAACGCATCTGGGTTCCAGCAACGCCAGCTGGTTCTCGGCAGTGTTTTTGACACAGGTACTCCCTCGTGCCAAGCCTGGTTTCAGCACCGTCAGCTGTTTCCGGGTTGTGTCAAGCTCACTGAGACGCCTATGCTTGCCCCGTCGTGGTGCGGTCGGGTTAGCCAACTCCAGGGTGCCTCCAGTTTAGGAGCTTCCTATGTGGGCTGCGTGAACTGGTAGTCAAGGCTGGTTCTGTAGTGCCAGTAGGCCCAGCTCCCCCTGTAGGACTGTTGGGGTTCGGTAACTGCGGCTGCCTCGCGGCCTAGCTGTTCTCTCCTCTCCTGTGGGCCTTCGGGTCCACCACCTGGTTCCAGCACCGTCAGCTGGTTCTCGGCAGTGTCTTTTGCTCTTGTACCTTCTGCTCCCCATCCTGGTTCCAGTACCGTCAGCTGGTTCCGGGCAGAGCCTTTGGCTTAGGTGCCTCTTTCTGGGTATCCAAGTTCCACCAACGTCAGGTGGTCCTTGGTAGTGCTTTCAGGCACGGGTACCTCCTGCTTAGTAACCGGGTTCCAGTAACGTCAGCTGGTCCTCGGTAGTTCCATTGGCTCTTGGAACTTCGGCTACCCATCCGGGTTCCAGTACCGTCAGCTGGTTCTCGGCAGTGTCTTTTGCTCTTGTACCTTCTGCTCCCCATCCTGGTTCCAGTAACGTCAGCTGGTTCCGGGCAGAGCCTTTGGCTTAGGTGCCTCCTTCTGGGTATCCGAGTTCCGCCAACGCCAGGCGGTCCTTGGTAGTGCTTTTTAGCACGGGTACCTCCTGCTTAGTAACCGGGTTCCAGTAACGTCAGCTGGTCCTCGGTAGTTCCATAGGCTCTTGAACCTTCGGGTAGCCATCCGAGTTCCAGTTCCATCAGCTGGTTCTTGGCATTTTCTCAGCCTTCTTGTACCTTCTGCTACATTTCCAAGTTTAAGACCCTAAAGTCGACGACCCGGAAGACCACCCCGATGACGACGACCCGGAAGACCACCCCGATGACGACGACGACGACCCGGAAGACCACCCCGATGACGACGGCGGAGACGACGACGGCGGAGACGACGACGGCTGAGACGACGACGGCGGAGATGACGACACTGGAGACGACGACCCTGGAGACGACGACATGGAAGACCGAGAAGCAGAAGAACAAGAGGCTGCAGAACAAAGAGCAGAAGAACATTAAGCATAAGACTTAATATCAGAGCAAAAGATATTATCTAAATTATATGCAGAAGAAGACTAAGCAGTGTATGGGGGTGAGTCCGTTCCTCCTCGTGGTGCCCCTGGATAAAGCCTGATGCTGCAGGCCAAACTGAACGCGGACAAATGTAACTTTTGTGACTGGCAGAACGGAAGGTGTAATCTTCCAACTTTTATAGATAACAACTACGGGAATGCCTGTCACAAATGAGAATATGATGAAGAAGTAGAATAGGAAGAATAATAACAGTGGAATAAAAAGAATATGTAGAATAGGAAGAATAATAATAGTTGAATAAAATGAATATGAAGAATGTAATAAAAAAAAAAAATAGGTAGAAGATGAAGAAGAAGATGAATAAGGTGAAGAAGAAGTTGATGTCAAAGATGCTGATGATGATGAAGATGAAAGTGTGGGAAAAGTAAAAAAAAAAAAGAAAAAAAGAAGGGGAAGGGCGTGGAATAGTGAAACATCAATATCTGACAAAATAAAAAAAAATTTACATACTCAATATCTTTTTCACTCCGAACGTCTTTAAAAAAAAAAAAAACATGCTATTCTATTTGATTGGGCTAAACCTCATTGCCTTTAATGTCTCCGCCACCTCCCACAATACATCCTACATTATTCTTAGTTGTTTTCCTTGATGTAGAATGAACCTACAAGGAAAGAAAGGGTTTATTTTAATTCCGATATTTTGGTCCCATTGACTTGCATTGGGATCGGGTATCGGTATCGGCGATATCCGATATTTTTTGAATATCGGCCGATCCCAACCGATACCGATACTTTCCGATATCGGAAGGTATCGCTCAACACTAGTGCACAGAGCAGACAGCCAGGAGGCACACAGCATGGAGCTGGCAGCAGACAGAACTCACAGCATGGCCAGAGTGAGAAAGTTGATGTATAAGGCAGGTGGGGGATGGGAGGCCATGCAGTGATGCCGGCAGGATTGAAACAGTGTGCTCCTGATGAGGCGGTGGATGGTCTCCTGAGGGATCTCCTCCCAGACCTGGACTAAAGCATCCGCCAACTCTTGGACAGTCTGTGCTGCAATGTGACATTGGTGGATGGTGCGAGACATGATGTCCCAGATGTGTTCAATCAGATTCAGGTCTGGGGAATGGGCAGGCCAGTCCACAGCTTCAATGCCTTCATCTTGCATGAACTGCTGACACACTCCAGCCACATGAGGTCTGGCATTGTCCTGCATTAGGAGGAACCCTGGTCCAACTGCACAAGCATATGGTCTCACAAGGGGTCTGAGGATCACATCTTGGTACCTAATGGCAGTCAGGCTACCACTGGCAAGCAGATGGAGGGTTGTGCAGCTTTCCAAAGAAATGCCACCCCACACCATTATTGACCCACTGCCAAACCGGTCATGCTAAAGGATGTTGCAGGCAGCAGATCGCTCTCCAGACTCTGTCACATCTGTCACACGTGCTCAATGTGAACCTGCTTTCATCTGTGAAGAGCACATGGCACTAGTGGTGAATTTGCCCATCCTGGTGTTCTGTGGCAAATGCCAAGAGTCCTGCATGGTTTGGCTGTGAGCACAACCCCCATCCGTGGCACTCAGGCCATCCTCATGGAGTTAGTGTTTCTGGAGGTCATTTTGCTGGGCTCTGACAGTGCTCCTCCTGTTCCTCCTTGCACAAAGTTTGAGGTAGCGGACCTGCTGCTGGGTTGTTGCCCACCTACGCCCCCCTCCACGTCTCCTGTTGTACTGGCCTGTCTCCTGGTAGCGCCTCCAGCCTCTGGACACTATGCTGACAGACACAGCAAACCTTCTTGCCACAGCTAGCATTTATGTGCAATCCTGGATGAGCTGCACTACCTGAGCCACTTGTGTGGGTTGAAAAGTCCGTCTCATGCTACCACGAGTGTGAAAGCACAACCAACATTCAAAAGTGACCAAAACATCTGCCAGTAAGCATTGGCACTGAGATGTGGTCTGTGGTCCCCACCTGCAGAACCACTCCTTTATGGAGTGTGTCTTGATAATTGCCAATAATTTCTATCGGTTGTCTCATGGGCGGACATACTGCCTGATCAAACGGTGTGGCTGAACTGAGCCTGGACCCAAGCCCGGAGGCTCCGGGGGCCTATGCAGGGCGGCTAATAATGAGGGCAATCTGGCCAGTTTATCTGGCCCTGAGGCTCTGCGGGGGCCGTGGCCAGATTGCCCTCATGTGCAGCGGGCAGGGAGCAATCCCTGCAGTTCGCTGCTTGCAAGAGAAAATGTTAGTGGAGCTGCCGGGAATGGATCAGTCCTGCTTCCTGCCCAGTGCCCGCGCTTCCTGTCTCACACAGCAGCAGCTGAATGACATCTTCATTCAGCGCCGATGCTGTGTGAGACAGGAAGCTGCCGGCGATGGTGTGGCTTCAGGATACCATGCACAGAGGTGAGGTGTGTGTGTGTGTAGGTGTGTATGCAGAGAGGTGAATCATGCTGTGTGTGTCTATGTGTGTGTAAGTGGAGGAGAGTGCAATGATTGGGTGATGGGGCAGAAGGCAATGATTGGGTTGACGGAGAGGGCAATGATAGGGATGGTGGGGAGAAGCAATGATGGGGTGGTGGAAAGGGCAAAAATAGGGGTGGTGAGGGAGGAGGAAATGAAGGAGGTGGTGTAATGGGCAATGATGCGGGTCGTGGGGGATGAGGAAATGATGGAGTTTGTGGAATAGGTAACGATGGGGTAGAAGACAATGATGATGGCGGTGGAATGGACAAAGATGGGGGTGGTTGGGAGGAGGAAATGATGGAGGTGGTGGAATGGGCAATAATGGGGTGGTGGGGAGAAAGCAATGATGGAGGTGGTGTAGAAAGCAATCATGGGTGGAGGAGAGGGCAATAATGGGATGCGGGGGAAAAGGACAATGAGGGGTGTGGGGATTGGGATGGGAGGAAGGGGGATTTATAATGGATTTAGGAACAGGGGGAGGTGGAGGAAGACGTTATCAATTATTATGTCTAACACAGTCCTTTAGTATAAAGTGGACTCACTTATTATGTATAGCACAGTCCCTTAGTATATAGTGTACTCACTTATTATGTATAACACCATCCTTAGTTACATAGTTTCCTCTTTTATTATGTATAACACTATCCCTAATTACGTACCATCCTCTCTAGTTATATATGATGCCCTCCCTTATTATATAGCTTCCTATGCTGTTATGTACAGGGCTGTCTCTTACACAGTGTATTCTTGTTATTTTTGTTATTCAAAGTGCCCTTTATTATTACATATTATTACATAGTTCACTCTTTTGTTAGATATAAAATGACTACTGATGGAGGAGCCGGTGACCAGGCGACCAGTCCATCAGCTCCTCCTTTAGAAAAGAAGCTTTCCCATACTCCATCAGCCATCATTGCATGATACAGCTAACACGGCAGGAGAGTATGTAATAAAAAACAGGGCTCTATAAAATCCAATATGTAAGGGATGGTGCTGTAAATAACAAGAGAGGGCACTGCATAATAAGGGACGGCAACATACAAGACAAAGGAGACTATGTAATATATACATGTATATGTGTGTGGCTGGCTATATATATATATATATATTTATATTTACATATCTATCTATCTATCTATCTATCTATCTATCTATATACATATATATATATATATATAAAATTGTCTAAGGGTTTTTCCATCTGTCTGTCTGTCTTTATGTCTGTCTGTCTTTATGTCTGTCTGTCTGTCTGTCCTGGAAATCCCGGCTCTCTGATCAGAGACCGGCACAGCATCGACGTAGAAATCCCGCGTCTCTGATTGGTCGAGGCCGCCAGGCCTCGACCAATCAGCGACGAGCACAGCGACGATGATGTCATAAAGGACGTAGACATCCCGCGTCTGATTGGTCGAGGCCGCCAGGCCTCGACCAATCAGCAACGGGCACAGCGACGATGATGTCATAAAGGACGTAGACATCCCACGTTTCTGATTCAGTGACGGGCACAGTATCGACGTAGATGTCATAATGGTTGCCATGGCGACGATGATGTCATAAAGGTTGCCTCGACCAATCAGCGTCGGGCACAGTCTGCCGCGAATTCTGGAATCATCATTGTCCATATACTACGGGGACATGCATATTCTAGAATACCCGATGCGTTAGAATCGGGCCACAGTCTAGTATATATATATATATATATATATATATATATATATACACTGCTAAAAAAATAAAGGGAACACTTAAGGCTACTTTCAAACTTCCGTCAGTACTGGGCCGTCGCAAACCGTCGGCCCGATGTACCGGCAGACGTTGTGCAAAATAGTGCACAACGTGGGCAGCGGATGCTGTTTTCAGACGCATCCGCTGCCCATTATGAGTTCCAGGGAGGAGGGGGCGGAGTTTCGGCCGCACATGCACGGTCAAAAATGGCGGACGCGTCGCACAAAATAACATTACATTGAACGTTTTTTGTGACCACGGTCCCCCAATTACCGACGTATCCAGTGCACGACGTATGTAACGTGTGTCCATACGTCGCGATGCTTCGGTAATACGAGTCTATGTGCAAAAAACGCATCCTGCGGGCAACTTTGCAGGATACATTTTTTGCACAGAACGACGCATTGCAACGTCTTTATAAAGACGGAAATGTGAAATTGATTGTCAAACAGTGTTGCTTCCTAAGTGGACAGTTTGATTTCACAGAAGTTTGATTTACTTGGAGGTATATTCTGTTGTTCAAGCGTTTATAACTAAAGGAGTCACCTTGTGCAGCACAAATGCTGCATTCTGACAAGGTGGCTCTTTTAGTTATGATGCCTGCACACACTGAAATAATCACTTATAAAATGTGCCCCCTTTTACCCTGAAATGTTCCCGGAGGCGGGTCTTTCCTTGCCAATCAGACGCAGCACAGCCGTCACTCCGGGCCTGTGCGCGCCGGGCGCCGCCTCCTCAGCGCTATTTTAAAATGAGTCGGCGCCTGCGCCCTTTTCTCATGCCTTGGGCATGCGCAGTGAGCGCTGCCCGCCCTCTGTCCTCATTTGAAGTCTAGCTGACTGCGCCTGTCCGACCGCCCTGCCCGAGATCCCAGCCCCGCAGTGAGAATAAATCAGAAGACACTGTGAGGCTGTTATTGTGAACAATTAAGCAAGTTGAAGATGAAATGATCTCTAAAAGGCATAAAGTTAAAGATGACAAATTTTCTTTGTATTTTACAGTGAAAGCATATGCACATATTTTCATATCTTACATTTTAAAAGTTATTAAAAGGAAAATAGGCCAATGCAAAAGTTTGGGCATACTACATGATTAGTGCCTTTTGAAAATATCACACTTTTTGTAGTCAGACAAGAGTCTTTCTATTATTTTTTATTGGATTTTCATCCATTTTTCCTTGCAAAATTCTTCCAGTTCTGTGAGATTCCTGTGTTATCTTGCATGCACTGCTATTTTGAGGTCTAGTCACAGATTTTTAATGATGATCAGATTAGTGGACTGTAAGGGCCATTGTAAAACCTTCATCTTGTGTCTTATGAGATAGTCTACTGTGGATTTTGACATGTGTTTTGGATCATTATTAGGGATGAGCAAATGTGCTCAGTGATACTCGGATATCACTTGAATATCTGGGTGCTCAATTGTACTTGTTATTTGGTGAGCAGTGGGCAGTGCTCAATGTAAAACTCTAATCCCCACCCTGCATGTTTGGCACCTGTCATACAGCCAATAAGCATGCGTGGATTGCCTGAGCATAACTGTAATGCCGTAGCCATCTTGGTTGTGGAATTACAACTGTGATTGGCTGGCTGTGTGACATCATAAGGGGTTATAAAAGAACAGGCACCACAAGGCTCGGCACACCGATGCCACTGCACTGTGACACTTCGTATTGGAGGGAGAGAATGTTTGTGTAGGCCTTTGTGTGCACAGTATAACGTATCAGAGTCCGGTAATGTTTATACTGCTGCTGAAACTGAGCCACCATACTAACAGCCCTTCTAAGAGCTAATTGTTTCCTTTGCTGTTTTGCATTTAGTCTAGAGAGGGAGAGAGAGTTGCAGGAGTAGGGACAGTGGAAGAATACAGTCTGTAGACAGGGATTAGATGTGTATTCCATTGCAAACATTTTTCAAGATTCCACACCACACATTTTGTCTCGATGAGCTCCTTTGAAAATGATGTTTAAACCTACTATATGTTTTCTACTCTAGCTGGTTTAAAGGAACACTGTACACCCAATTCAGCAGACATTTATCCCTGATGATGTACATCAAGCACTGTAGCACTTTATTTGTTATATAATCCCTTATGTAATTGCCAGAGAAGGGCTACCAGGGACAGCTGTCGAGGAGCTGAGCACCAATTTTGTTCTCTATGAGGTTACCATCCTCTACTGACAGACAGGGGCACCATAGGAAGAGCTTATCTTTATCCCCATCTCCCTTCTTTACATATGTACATTTTTAAATAGTCACTTCTACCTTCTTCCCATCAGATTGGTGGAAACCCAGCTCTTTTCACAAAAATTTTATTAGAGCCATATTTCAACTGACTTTTTGCTAGCCATATCACCTATAATACCTTGTTAGACCAGTAGGCTCTTTAATCCATTTCCAGTACAGAGTCTCTCAGGGTTAGAAGGGAGAGCCGACATTGAGTGGGGTCACCATTAGCGCAGGAATATGGTGCCAACCTCCATTGGAAGGTAGGGCTGTAACAGTAATAGAGCAGGAGTAGGCACCTCCCCCTGGCCTCTCTATCTAGTGTCTTTTTGACATTTTTTTTAATTGGTGGTGGTACTTTGTTAACTCTTGCTTTTTCTAGATTATTAAATAAAAGTTACACTTTAATAATATAGTGATTTCTTTGGAGTCTCCTCTGTGAGTTTGTGAGAGTGGTGGTAGTTACTTACGATCGTCAGCGTAGAAAATTTGTCTGGGTTATTTCTCACCTATACACTATTCCATGGTCTGGTCTAAATTTATGTGATATCTAACCCACCAAAAAACTTTCAAAAATGTATCTGGATTCAATTATACATCAATAGAATATTAAGTTTTCTGGGGTACATTTTGGTGGTATTTAACCCTCAAAAAAATTGATAAAAAATGTATCGGTATATTGTTCACCCATAGCGTATTATGTGTTCTTGGGTACATGCTCGCATAAGAGGGGGCACAAGCTGCCCCATGGCGGTACCAATTGGAGGAACACTTGGTCCTTGAAGGTAAAGCAATTGTGCGTCAATACAAATTCCAAAAGCATCAAAAGAAATCCCACCAACTCACTATCTAAATTACTGTTATACAAAAAACAAGATACCGTCGCTATACCCTGAGAATTTTATTTTCATTTCTTAGATCTACCAATTTATGCACTTTGAGGGGCCGCTATTCGTATGTGGAAGGTGTGATTTGATTGATGTATGAATATTGGATCATGTTGGACCTTATTGAAGATATATTGTCAAGCATTTACCGTATTTTTCGCTTTATAAGACACACATGATTATAAGACGCACCCTCAAATTTGGTGAAGAAAAAGAGAAAAAAATAATTTTATGTTAAATGGGGGTCTGTCTTATAATGCCATTGTCCGTTTAACAAATCTTATCTACAGTATATCTCTCATTCTGGTATCTATATAACCCCCATCCTGGCACATGGCCCCCCCTGTGCTGCTGGCACATTGCCCCCCCTATGCTGCTGGCACACTGCCCCCCATCTCATCCTGGATATGCCCCGTCACTATAAGCCCCCCTGCTGGCACGCACATGGCCCCCCTCTCTATATGGCACACACATGGGCCCCCCAGTCACTACATGCCCCCCTGCAGGCACGCACATGGCCCCCAGTCCCTACATGCCCCCCTGCAGGCACGCACATGCCCCCCCAGTCACTACATGCCCCCCTGCAGGCACACACATGGTCCCCCAGTCACTACATGCCCCCTGCAGGCACACACATGGCCCCCCTGTCACTACATGCCCCCCTGCAGGCACACACATTACCCTCCAGTCACTACATGCCCCCCTGCTGGCAGGCACATGCCCCCCCAGTCACTACATGCCTCCCTGCTGGCAGGCACATGATAAAATAACAAACACTTAACTCACCCTCTGATGATGGCTCCCTGCTCCCAGTTCTCCCGTGGCTCTTCCTGTGTCTGTGTCGACGTCTGATCATGTGATCGGCACAGCACAGTGATGTTATCACTGTGTGCCCAGGTCACATGAACTGATGCCTGGGAAACAGGAAGTGCAACCGAGGAGCAGGGAGCCATCATCAGAAGGTGAGTTAAGTGTTTGCTATTTTATCATGTGCCTGCCAGCAGGGGAGCATGTAGTGACTGGGGGGCCATGTGCTTGCCAGCAGGGGAGCATGTAGTGACTGGGGGGCCATGTGCTTGCCAGCAGGGGGGCATGTAGTGACTGGAGGAGCCATGTGTGTGCCTGTAGGGGGGCATGTAGTGACTGGAGGCCATGTGTGTGCCTGCAGGGGGCATGTAGTGACTGGGGGCCATGTGCGTTCCTGCAGGAGGGCATGTAGTGACTGGGGGCCATGTGCGTTCCTGCAGGAGGGCATGTAGTGACTGGGGGGGCCATGTGTGTGCCTGCAGGGGGGCATGTAGTGACTGGGGGGCCATGTGCGTGCCTGCAGGGGGGCATGTAGTGACTGGGGGCCATGTGCGTTCCTGCAGGAGGGCATGTAGTGACTGGGGGGGCCATGTGTGTGCCATATACAAAGAGGGAGAGAGGGGGGTCATGTGCACGCCAGCAGGGGGGCTTATAGTGTCATGGGGCATATACAGGATGAGATGGGCAGTGTGCAAACAGCACAGGGGGGCAATGTGCCATCAGCACAGGGGGGCCATATGCCAGGATGGGGGTTATATAGATACCAGGATGAGGGACTTACTGTATATATGATTTGTAAGATGGACACTGACATTATAAGACAGACCCCCATTTAACATAAAATAATTTTTTTCTCTTTTTCTTCACTAAATATGGGGGTGCGTCTTATAATCAGGTGCGTCTTATAAAGCGAAAAATATGGTATATTACACCTTTTTTAGTTTTTGACTTGATATAACATGCGGCGTGATGTTTTATTGTAGGCCTTAAGTTGCATTTTGGTGCCGTATATGATAAATGTACTACGGTTCATTCTACAGTCACTTTAAATTTAATATATGAATTCTGCGGCATACTTAACGTTCTTATTATTTAAATACCTGCAGTGTTATTAACACTGATCCGCTATTTGTACTATATCAGGAGTGCTGTTTTACCCTTATAATATAGGTTCAGGTCACGCACTAGTTTATTTCTGCACATTCTCTGACTTTCGGCCGGTGCGTCATCCCGATGTGCCCGCTTGGTGCGCATGCCCTCCCTGCTGCCTATCAGCGGTGGATCACTTGCGTTTCAGGAGCGCAGAAGGAAGTACCCCCTACATGGTGCGGGAATATCCGACATGCGCCGATAATTGGCTGACGTCATTGATGAGCGTTTCCCTTCTATTGGTCTGTCATTTGTACATATACGGATATGAGCACAACATTATGCCATGCCTCCTGAAGAAGGACGGTGAAACGCGCGTAGAGGCGGCAGGCTGGGGTCCAGGCTTCTATCTTTAATGTAAGTTTTAGTCCAACACCTGTTACCCATGTTATTTGATTACATTTTTTTTCTAATAATTGCACATAGCACGGATTGCACTTTTTGGCATGGATTGCACATTATGGTGAGGTTATATACTTCTGCATTTGCAGGCTATACCCTGTTTGCTCTAATTAGAGTTCAGGTGATTTGCCTTTAGTACATGTGTTGTTCTCTTACATTCTTCTCCTTACGATTAGCTGACGTATTGGTTTATCATACATAGCACTATTGCATGTCTTATCTATATTATTTTATTTAACCATTTGTGTCTTTTCGTAACGGCATAAAAAATAATACAACATTTTTACAACATTGATAATATTTTAATGATGTAGACTGTTATCTATTCATACCTGGTTCTTACCCCCATTCAGTCTTGCTTGGTTTGTGGTACTCTGTAATTTTGTAAATGATTCCTTTTTGGTATATGTAATAAAATATTGGATTTTGTTTAAAGAACTCCTCACCTCATTTGGTTGTTTATACAATAGGGGTATTGGTGTGATTAAAAAAAAATATATACTGAATTTTTTATTGATTGAATTACTAATTCATACAGAATTACTTGCTTTCTGTTACATTGTGGTGTTACATAAAAATAAAAAAACCTTGAACAAATGGTTGTGGATTCAATTATGCATTTCCACTCTGTAATGCGGTTCTTGTTACATTTTGCTGGTATATAAAACTCTAAAAAAATTTCCAAACTATTTTGTGGATTCAATGATCCATGCATACAGTTTCATATATTTTATGTAAACTATGGAGAGTTAAAATTTTTAAAAACTACTTGGCCTGGTACAATTTTCAAAATGTTTTTGTTAAAAAATTGAATATTGTCCTATATAATGTAGAGCCTGCTTTGTGTGACATTTCGTTGGTTTCAAATTAAAAACAAACTTGGCCTGCTACAGGTGTACACTTTCAGAATATTTAAATGGGGCCGTCTAGTTGCTGACTTCACTGGTGTATGGATGACCCAAGCTTTGCACTGTGCAGGACTTTTATGAGTCGAGGAGTACCACAACTTACTTTGCTCACAATATTTGAATGAGGTACTACAATTAGTGCCTTCCAGGTTGTATGGTTGACCCTGCTTGTAATTTTTTGCAAACATTGCACTTTGTACATGGCCCTTATGAGTCTAGGAGTACCACTGCATGAAAATTTGAACATAATTACTAGGGTTGAGCGAAACGGGTCGTTCATTTTCAAAAGTCGCCGACTTTTGGCAAAGTCGGGTTTCATGAAACCCGATCCGACCCTGTGCGGGGTCGGCCATGCGGTACGCGACTTTCGCGCCAAAGTCGCGTTTCAATGACGCGAAAAGCGCCATTTCTCAGCCAATGAAGGTAAACGCAGAGTGTGGGCAGCGTGATGACATAGGTCCTGGTCCCCACCATCTTAGAGAAGGGCATTGCAGTGATTGGCTTGCTGTCTGCGGCGTCACAGGGGCTATAAAGGGGCGTTCCCGCCGACCGCCATGTTACTGCTGCTGATCTGAGCTTAGGGAGAGGTTGCTGCCGCTTCGTCAGAAGCAGGGATAGCGTTAGTCAGGGTCCATTAACCACCAAACCGCTTGTGCTGTAGCGATTTCCACTGCCCAACACCACCTTCGGTGTGCAGGGACAGTGGAAGCTACATTTTTTTTTTTTCCCCTCAGCGCTGTAGCTCATTGGGCTGCCCTAGAAGGCTCCCTGATAGCTGCATTGCTGTGTGTACGCCGCTGTGCAAACCAACTGCTTTTTTCAAAGCACAAATCCTCTTGTTCCTTCCTTTCTGCACAGCTATCTTTTTTGTTTGTCCACACTTTTTATTTAATTTGTGCATCAGTCCACTCCTTATTGCTGCCTGCCATACCTGGCTGAGATTACTGCAGGGAGATAGTAATTGTTGGACACTCCCTGTTTTTTTTTTTTTTGTGGGAGATTAAGATTGACATTTCTGCTAGAGTGCCATCCCTGTGTGTGCCATCTCTCACTCAGTGGGCCATTGAAAGCCTATTTATTTTTTTGCTTGATTTAGGTTATAAAATCTACCTGAAAAAATCACTACATCAATCAGTGGGAGAAAAATATTGGCCTCAGGGCTTGTGTGCCACTCCTGACTCCTGTGTGCATCATCACTCACTCAGTGGGCCATAGAAAGCCCATTTTTTTTTTTTTTTGCTTTATTTGGGTTCTAAATTCTACCTGAAAAAATCAATAAATCAATCAGTGGGAGATTAATATTGGCCTTTGGGCTTGTGTGCCAGTCCTAAGCGTGCCATCTCTCTCTCTCAGATAGTGGGCCATAGAAAGCCTATTTATTATTTTTTTTATTGGGTTTATAAATTTTCCCTGGAACAAAAAAAAAAAAAGTGGGAGATTAATATTGGCCTCTGGGCTTGTGTGCCAGTCCTGAGCGTGCCATCTCTCTTACAAATAGTGGGCCATAGGAAGCCTATTTATTTTTTTTTTTGGTTTTATAAATTCTCCCTGAAAAAAAAAGGGAGATTAATATTGGCCTTTGGGCTTGTCTGCCAGTCCTAAGCGTGCCATCTCTCTCTTTCAGATAGTGGGCCATAGAAAGCCTATTTATTTTTTTTTTATTGGGTTTACAAATTTTCCCTGAAAAAAAATAAAAAGTGGGAGATTAATATTGGCCTCTGGGCTTGTGTGCCAGTCCTGAGCGTGCCATCTCTCTCACAAATAGTGGGCCATAGAAAGCCTATTTATGTTTTTGGTTGATTTGGGTTCTAAATTCTACCTGAAAAAATCAATAAATCAATCAGTGGGAGATTAATATTGCCCTTTCTGCTTGTGTGCCAGTCTTGACTCCTGGGTGTGCCATCTCTCTCTCTCTCTCTCCAATTGTGGGCCATAGAAAGCCTATTATTTTTTTAGCTTGATTTGGGTTCCAAAATCTACCTGAAAAAATCACTACATCAATCAGTGGGAGATAAATATTGGCCTCTGGGCTTGTGTGCCACTCCTGACTCCTGAGTGTGTCATCTCTCACTCAGTGGGCCATAGAAAGCCTTTTTTTGTTTTATTTGTTTTCTAAATTCTCCCTGAAAAAATCATTTTATTTTATTTGGTTTCTAAATTCTTCCTGAAAAAATCATTTTATTCTATTATTTTTTTTTCCTAAAGTCTCCCTGAAAAAAAAAAAAAAACAAATCAGTGGGAGATTAATATTTACATTTGTGCTTCAGTGACAGTCCTGCGTGTGTGGCATCTCTCTCATTTGTTGCCACCAACAACAGAGTGTGTAACATTGTGCCTGATTTTCGTTGTGGTCTCACTCACCTGTAAAGGGGTAGCTAAATCATACTGAAGTTATAGCTCACCGTGTAAGTTGTGTGACAGCAACAAATACCGTTAGTTTGTTTACGTTTTTAAAACAATGAGGAAGTCTGGTGGAAGAGGTCATGGCCGGGGGCGTTCATTGTCAGCTGGTAATGAGGGTAGTGGTAGTGGTGGAGCATCAGCTGGTCGTGGGAAAAAAAATATTGCACCTAAGTCTGGAGCTGTGGAGCCAGGTTCGTCGTCTGGCTACACAAGGCCTCGAACGCTCCCTTTTCTGGGAGTAGGAAAACCACTTTTAAAGCCGGAGCAGCAAGAGCAAGTTTTGGCTTATCTTGCTGACTCAGCCTCTAGCTCTTTTGCCTCCTCTCGTGAAACTGGTAAATGTCAAAGCAGCGCGTCGTTAGTGGATGTTCACGGTCAGGGACAAGTCGCTTCCTTGTCCTCTTCAGCAAAAACAACAACAGAGAAGAATGCAGCAGGCGACACAACGGGTTACTCCATGGAGCTCTTTACACATACCGTCCCTGGCTTAGAAAGTGAAGCAGTTAACAGTCCATGCCCATTACAAGTTGAATCTGACATGGAGTGCACTGATGCACAGCCACAGCCAGACTACTATGCTGGTCCTTTGACTCAGACCACAACATTGCCCTCGCAGGGTAATGATCAAGAATCAGACCCTGATGAGACTATGTTGCCCCCTCACGAACGCTATACCACCGACCGACACGGTGCCACAGACGAAGTTGCACACGAGCTACAAGAAGAGGTAATAGATGACCCAGTTCTTGAGCCCGATTGGCAGCCATTGGGGGAACAGGGTGCAGGCGGCAGCAGTTCTGAAGCGGAGGAGGAGGGGCCGCAGCAGGCATCAACATCGCAACAGGTTCCATCTGCCGGGCCCGTATCTTGCCCAAAACGCGTGGCAAAGCCAAAACCTGTTGGAGGACAGCGTGGCCATCCGGTTAAAGCTCAGTCTGCAATGCCTGAAAAGGTATCCGATGCTAGAAAGAGTGCAGTCTGGCATTTTTTTAAACAACATCCAATTGATCAGCGCAAAGTCATCTGTCAAAAATGTTCAACTACCTTAAGCAGAGGACAGAATCTGAAAAGTCTCAATACAAGTTGCATGCATAGACATTTAACCACCATGCATTTGCAAGCCTGGACTAACTACCAAACGTCCCTTAAGGTTGTAGCACCCTCGGCCAATGAAGCTAGTCAGCAACGCAACATCCCTTCCGGCAGTGTAGGGCCACCATTTTCCGCACCACCTGCAGTATCTGTGCAGGTTTCTTTGCCAGGCCAAAGCAGTCAGGGTCAGGGAATCACCAGTTTCGTAGTAGGAAACACTGCATCTAGGGCACCGGCGGCAACAATACCATCTCCCACCGTCTCTCAGTCTGCCATGTCCACCGGCACCCCCGCTAGTTCCACGATCTCCAGCTCTCCAGTCCAGCTCACCCTACATGAGACTATGGTTAGAAAAAGGAAGTACTTAGCCTCGCATCCGCGTACACAGGGTTTGAACGCCCACATAGCTAGACTAATCTCGTTAGAGATGATGCCCTACCGGTTAGTTGAAAGCGAAGCTTTCAAAGCCCTGATGGACTATGCTGTACCACGCTACGAGCTACCCAGTCGACACTTTTTTTCCAGAAAAGCCATCCCAGCCCTCCACCAGCATGTTAAAGAGCGCATCGTCCATGCACTCAGGCAATCTGTGAGCACAAAGGTGCACCTGACAACAGATGCATGGACCAGTAGGCATGGCCAGGGACGTTACGTGTCCATCACGGCACACTGGGTGAATGTTGTGGATGCAGGGTCCACAGGGGACAGCAAGTTTGGGACAGTTCTGCCTAGCCCACGGTCTAGGAAACAGTTGGCTGTAGCCGTTCGCACCCCCTCCTCCTCCTCTTCGTCCTCCTGCAGAAGCGAGAGCTCGTCCACAGACCGCAGTCGCACAACCACTCCATCCGCAGCTGCCACTGTTGCACACCAGGTCTCCCATTATGGGGCAGCTACTGGCAAACGTCAGCAGACTGTATTGGCTATGAAGTGTTTGGGCGACAACAGACACACCGCGGAAGTTCTGTCCGAGTTCTTGCAGAAAGAAACGCAGTCGTGGCTGGGCACTGTAGATCTTGAGGCAGGCAAGGTAGTGAGTGATAACGGAAGGAATTTCATGGCTGCCATCTCCCTTTCCCAACTGAAACACATTCCTTGCCTGGCTTACACCTTAAACCTGGTGGTGCAGTGCTTCCTGAAAAGTTATCCGGGGTTATCCAACCTGCTCCTCAAAGTGCGTGGACTTTGCTCACATATCCGCCGTTCGCCCGTACACTCCAGCCGTATGCAGACCTATCAGCGTTCTTTGAACCTTCCCCAGCATCGCCTAATCATAGACGTTGCAACAAGGTGTAACTCAACACTGCACATGCTTCAGAGACTGTGCGAACAGAGGCGGGCTGTTATGTTTTTGTGGGAGGATACACATACACGGGCAGGCAGTAGGATGGCAGACATGGAGTTGTCAGGTGTGCAGTGGTCGAAGATTCAAGACATGTGTCAAGTCCTTCAGTGTTTTGAGGAATGCACATGGCTGGTTAGTGCAGACAACGCCATAATAAGCATGAGCATCCCCCTAATGCGTCTGCTGATGCAAAGTTTGACGCACATAAAGGATCAGGCGTCTGCAGCTGAGGAAGAGGAAAGCCTTGATGACAGTCAGCCATTGTCTGGCCAGGGCAGTGTACAGGACGAGTTAGCGGGCGAAGAGGAGGAGGAGGATGAGGAGGATGATGGGGATGATTATATTTTTAATGAGGAAGCTTTTCCGGGGCCACTGGAAATTGGTGGCGCGGCAAGGCCGGGTTCTGGTTTTTGGAGGGACACAAGTGACGTGGATTTGCCTGAAACTGCCCCTCAACCAAGCACAACCGCAGATTTGAGAACTGGAACTTTGCCCACATGCCTTACGTATCCTCAAAAGGGACACACGCATAACTAAAATGATGAACGATGACGATTACTGGTTGGCCTGCCTCCTTGATCCTCGCTATAAAGGCAAATTGCAAAATATAATGCCACATGAGAACTTGGAACTAATATTAGCAACCAAACAATCAACTCTTGTTGACCGTTTGCTTCTGGCATTCCCTGCACACAGCGCCCGTGATCGTTCTCACACGAGCTGCAGGGGCCAGCAGACCAGAGGAGTTAGAGGGGCAGAAATCAGAAGTGGCGTTGGCCAGAGGGGTTTTCTGACCAGGTTGTGGAGTGATTTTGCTATGACCGCAGACAGGACAGGTACTGCAGCATCAATTCAAAGTGACAGGAGACAACATTTGTCCAGTATGGTTACAAACTATTTTTCATCCCTTATCGATGTTCTCCCTCAACCGTCATTCCCATTTGATTACTGGGCATCAAAATTAGACACCTGGCCAGAATTGGCAGAATATGCATTGCAGGAGCTTGCTTGCCCAGCAGCTAGTGTCCTATCAGAAAGAGTATTCAGTGCTGCAGGTTCAATACTAACAGAAAAAAGGACTCGTCTGGCTACCCAAAATGTAGATGATCTAACCTTCATTAAAATGAACCACAACTGGATTTCGAAATCTTTTGCCCCACCTTGCCCGGGCGACACCTAGCTTTCCTATGAAAAGGTCTTGCCTGTGGACTATTCTGAATGCCTTTTCCAATCTCGTAATTTTCTGCACCTGATTGTCCAGCATACGACATGTTTACACCTCACTAAATGGCCAAACTCCCCACACGGGGCCGTGGTATCGACAATTGGCGACAGCACCCGTGAGAGTGCTGTTTGTCTGAAGAGGTGGGTGTGCCCGCTTTTGGTCGACGGCACTGCCACTGGGTCCCTCCTAGTACAATAAAGTGTCTCTGGCGGTGGGGGTGCGCACCCAACGTCAGACACACCGTTGTAATATGAGGGGCCCTGGGCCTGTACCGCCGGCCAAAAGACAGTTTCCCCCCACCCCAGCTCAAACAGTGCTCTACCACTTGCAAAATTATCTCACAGCTCCACCAATGTTTAGTCTATGCGCTGACATCCTTCAATGCCTGCCACTGACAATACCATTGTATTGACATTTTTGTTATGTTAGGCCTTCGAAGCCTGTCTGCGGTCACTCCTTCCAGTAGGCCTCCACTGACCACACCACTGCTGCCCGTGTACCCCTGGAACCAATTTAAAATTGCCTACAGCCATGTGTTATTATTTTAGGCCTTTGATGCCTGTCTGCGGTCACTCCTTCCACTAGGCCTCCACTGACCACACCACTGCTGCCCGTGTACCCCTGGAACCAATTTAAAATTGCCTACAGCCATGTGTTATTATTTTAGGCCTTCGATGCCTGTCTGCGGTCACTCCTTCCACTAGGCCTCCACTGACCACACCACTGCTGCCCTTGTACCCCTGGAACCAATTTAAAATTGCCTACAGCCAGCCCAATTTTTTTATTTTAGGCCTTCGATGCCTGTCTGCAGTCCGTTCTTTCTACTACTACTACACTGACCACACCACTGCTGCCCGTGTACCCCTGGAACCAATTTAAAATTGCCTACAGCCATGTGTTATTATTTTAGACCTTCGATGCCTGTCGGCGGTCACTCCTTCCACTAGGCCTCCACTGACCACACCACTGCTGCCCGTGTACCCCTAGAACCTATTTATAATTGCATAGAGCATCCTTTTTTTAATAGTAGGCGTACAAAGTCTGTCTGCGGTTCACTATTGAAATTGTCCTCCACTGCCCAGAGCACTGCAGCTTGTGTACCCCTGTAACTTTTTTCTGCTGCAGTGAGCCACATTTTTGGTTTGAGTCCTACTACCTGTGTCTGTCTGCGCCACTCAATTCAGCTGTGTTCCTTTGAAAAAAGCTGAGCGTCAATAGTCTTGTTTTCAGCCTCTAGGAATTTTAAAACTGCATTGGGTGTACAACTTTGGTAGGGCCTACTAACGGTGTCTGCCTCCCCAAGGTGTTCCCCAGGTTTCCTCTCCATTGCTTCAATCTTCATGCTCTCGTTTAGTAGTTGTTGGAAACTACGCTACATTAGGCCTACAAATTGGGTATGGGGTGTAGAGAGATGGTGTGTTCCACTCCAAGGTGTTCTCCAGGTTGCCTTTCCTGAGCTTCAATCTTCATGCTCTCGTTTAGTAGTTGTTGGAAACTACGCTGCATTAGGCCTACAAATTAGGTATGGGGTGTAGAGAGATGGTGTGTTCCACTCCAAGGTGTTCTCCAGGTTGCCTTTCCTGAGCTTCAATCTTCATGCTCTCGTTTAGTAGTTGTTGGAAACTACGCTGCATTAGGCCTACAAATTGGGTATGGGGTGTAGAGAGATGGTGTGTTCCACTCCAAGGTGTTCTCCAGGTTGCCTTTCCTGAGCTTCAATCTTCATGCTCTCGTTTAGTAGTTGTTGGAAACTACGCTGCATTAGGCCTATAAATTGGGTATGGGGTGTAGAGAGATGGTGTGTTCCACTCCAAGGTGTTCTCCAGGTTGCCTTTCCTGAGCTTCAATCTTCATGCTCTCGTTTAGTAGTTGTTGGAAACTACGCTGCATTAGGCCTACAAATTGGGTATGGGGTGTAGAGAGATGGCGTGTTCCACTCCAAGGTGTTCTCCACGTTGCCTTTCCTGAGCTTCAATCTTCATGCTCTCGTTTAGTAGTTGTTGGAAACTACGCTGCATTAGGCCTACAAATTGGGTATGGGGTGTAGAGAGATGGTGTGTTCCACTCCAAGGTGTTCCCCAGGTTTCCTCGCCAATGCTTCGATCTTCATGCTCTCGTTTAGTAGTTGTTGGAAACTACACTGCATTAGGCCTACAAATTGGGTATGGGGTGTAGAGAGATGGTGTGTTCCACTCCAAGGTGTTCTCCAGGTTGCCTTTCCTGAGCTTCGATCTTCCGGCTCTCGTTTAGTAGTTCTTGGAAACTACACTGCATTAGGCCTACAAATTGGGTATGGGGTGTAGAGAGATGGTGTGTTCCACTCCAAGGTGTTCTCCAGGTTGCCTTTCCTGAGCTTCGATATTCCGGCTCTCGTTTAGTAGTTGTTGGAAACTACGCTGCATTAGGCCTACAAATTGGGTATGGGGTGTAGAGAGATGGTGTGTTCCACTCCAAGGTGTTCCCCAGGTTTCCTCGCCTAATGCTTCGATCTTCATGCTCTCGTTTAGTAGTTGTTGGAAACTATACTGCATTAGGCCTACAAATTGGGTATGGGGTGTAGAGAGATGGTATGTTCCACTCCAAGGTGTTCTCCAGGTTGCCTTTCCTGAGCTTCGATCTTCCGGCTCTCGTTTAGTAGTTCTTGGAAACTACACTGCATTAGGCCTACAAATTGGGTATGGGGTGTAGAGAGATGGTGTGTTCCACTCCAATGTGTTCTCCAGGTTGCCTTTCCTGAGCTTCGATCTTCCGGCTCTCGTTTAGTAGTTTTTGGAAACTACGCTGCATTAGGCCTACAAATTGGGTATGGGGTGTAGAGAGATGGTGTGTTCCACTCCAAGGTGTTCCCCAGGTTTCCTCGCCAATGCATCGATCTTCATGCTCTCGTTTAGTAGTTGTTGGAAACTACACTGCATTAGGCCTACAAATTGGGTATGGGGTGTAGAGAGATGGTGTGTTACACTCCAAGGTGTTCCCCGGGTTTCCTCGCCAATGCTTCGATCTTCATGCTCTCGTTTAGTAGTTCTTGGAAACTACACTGCATTAGGCCTACAAATTGGGTATGGGGTGTAGAGAGATGGTGTGTTCCACTCCAAGGTGTTCTCCAGGTTGCCTTTCCTGAGCTTCGATCTTCCGGCTCTCGTTTAGTAGTTGCTGGAAACTACGCTGCATTAGGCCTACAAATTGGGTATGGGGTGTAGAGAGATGGTGTGTTACACTCCAAGGTGTTCTCCAGGTTGCCTTTCCTGAACTTCTATCTTCAGGCTCTCATTAAATTGTGGTTAAATGGAACAACTGCATTTGGCGTACTAGTTGATTTGGGGCCTACTATCGGTGTCTGACACTCCTTGCTGTTCTCCTGGTTTCCTGTCCTGAAATTCCATTTTCAGGCTCTTGTTAAGTAGTTGTTAATGTTAGACTGCATTTGGCCTACTAGTTGGGTTGGGACCTACTATCGGTGTCTGCCACTCCTTGCTGTTCTCCTCCACTGAACAAAGCTGGGCCGCCTGTTTACTACGGTTGCCAATTTTGAACTGCATGTCGACTACTTACTGATTTGGGCCTACTCTCTGTGTCAGCCTCTCATTCCAGTTGTCCTCCACTGCAATGCCCCCTGGTTAGTCCTGTGTTACCAATTTTGAACTGCATTTGGCCCACTTTATTCTTTGGGCCTATATCTGTGTTTCCTCCTCATCCTGCCCATTGCCCAGGCAGTGATAGATGAGTCTGCTGGTACATTGACCCATAACGCAACATTCCCCGTGCACGCTACACAGCAAGATTGTGACCCTGCTGAAAGTCAGGTTCCTCTTCCCGCATACCATACCACCTTACACGGGGACAAAGAGGAAGGTGCAGATGAAAGTGCAGGTTCCATCATCAGGTGTGGGGAGGAATACTAGTTGGCGACGTCACTGGCACAGGGCCTCTCATAGTACGCAAAAGTGTTGCTGCCGGTGGGAGGCGCCCCCGCCGTGCAAACACACCGCTGTACTTTGAGGGGCCCTGTGCCAGTGCCAATGCCAACGAGTGGGCCCCCCCTGCTTGCTCAGGATCACAGCACTTGCAAAGTTGAAATACTTACCTCTCCCTGCTCCATTGCCGTGACGTGGTCCAGATTTACTGGGCCCACTAATTACTTGAACCAGCCCTACCCCCCACAACTTTAGCCAAATGACCCCCAATTTCAAATGCCTTCCAATTATTATAAGGTAAATTACGATTGACAAGCTTCTTTAACAAGAATGGATGTTTTTGCCATTAAAATGGGCAGTGTAGGTGTTTTCCTGGCCTCCACTCACTGCCGACTATGCTCCCCCATTGACTTGCATTGGGTTTCGTGTTTCGGGCGATACCCGACTGTTCGCGATAATCGGGCCGATTCCACTCGACTCGACTTCTAAGATAGTCGGGTTTCGCGAAACACGGCTCGACTCTAAAAAGGTCAAGGTCGCTCAACCCTAATAATTACTATGAGGCTCTCCTTTATGTCTAATACAGGGTGTATGTTAGGCTTCGGGATTCTTCCACTGCATGGGATAGATCCCAAGCCTTATCTGCCTCTGCGGTCTCCCATTCAGATTCAGCTGCTGCAGGTGCTGCTGAGCATTGATGTCGGTCCCAGCATTTTGCTCAGACTCATGGTGTTAGTTTGGTTACTGTTGGCTCTCCAGCCAAGTCTATGGTAAACAGCAATAGGCAGTGGTGTGACCTGACGCTCTGGAGTCTAAGTCCAGAAATCACCTTACTGACATTGTCCGTGATGTGGCGTCTTCCTATTGGCGGTAGGATGTCTTCTGCTCTGGTGATGTGGCAGCTCCGAATTGGTCCGCGGGCAATGTTTCGACTGACTGGGTGTGAGTGTTTAGGGTGGAGCCTTTTGTATAAAAGACCCCCAATGGTGCCCGCGGGTGCACTAGTATCATTTATGTGTCACTGTAAGAGTGGAGACTCTATCACTTTGTCTGCATGTGTTTTGAGTCTGTCTAGCTTAGGGACTGTACACATAGGCAGGCAGCTAGTGTCAGTGGGGGCTATTAGTCATTTGGCTTAGCATCTGTTACCTACATGTGTGCAGTTAGCACAGTAGAGTTTCAGAGCAAGCTCAATCCTAGTCAGTGTATTATGCTCAGCATCTGTTTCGTTTCTGTGTGCGATTGACACAGCTCAGTTGCAGAGCAAGCTTTTTCCACGTGCTTTCCCTGTGACGTTTAACAGGGCATAGCACTCAGTATACATGTGTTCAGTGCCTCTCTGTGGAGTATCGGAGTTTGGTGCTTTGTGTTCCATTCACACTGTGCGGCATTAACACAGGGTGTCCAGGTAATTGCTTGCTGTCTGTTCCATCATTGCTCACTAGCAGCAGTTTATCATCTCTCCATGGAGGACCCCAGGGTGCGATTACACTGTATTATTTATTTTTATTTAGTGCAATCTGCCAACCTTAACAGTGTATCTCAGTCCCTCTTACATCACGTTTTTGGAAGTTCTTGTTTTCTTCATAAATTACACAGAAATTTCCAATTTTTTACTAAAAATTTTAATTTTGATTGCTTAAAGGGAATTATTCACCCCCGGTATGTATATGACCTTTTAAAATGGGCATACACGAAATAGAAATGTTAAACTAGTACTACCTGTAGGTCTCATATTAGTGAAATGTTACATTCTTTCTGTATGCTAACGATTTCTTTCAGGCTCAGGGGCGTGCGGTGCCTGGAAGAAATCCCTGCCTCCTGTCTTCATTGTAATACCACTTCCCATTCATGCTCCTCAGTTGTGACCCTGGAATCCTGTGCCGGTGCCTTGCCCTCTCTTAAAAATTCATAGCTTTTCCTCCCATCTATGGGCACTACATTCAGGGGTCTTCTATTACCTGAATGCCCATATTAATAGGTCACATACGTTCTGGGGGATGACAGATTTCCTTTCAATTATATTTAAAACAAAAATCCTTTTGAAATGTTACCTTACATAAAAGTCATTATACAGGAAAGAATGTTTCTTAACATTTTTTTCCTGTAAACTCCAATTTCTTCTCAATTTTGAATGCTTTTTTGTCAGTAAAAGTGTGATACCATTGTTCTCAGCAGCAATCTGGGAATCAGTGATGCTTCCTGGGGTCGTCCCATCCTATTCTCCTTCCATTCAGCACCTTTTCCATCCATTCCAACAATTTTACTGCTCTTCAGACGTTTTTGTAGGGTCTGCCAGAAAACTGCTTGGATTTCCTATAGACTCATTACTCAAAACGAGCACTCAAGCATTAGGAATTGCTCAGTTTGAGTAACGAGCATCCTATTATTTTTGTTTGCTTGCAAATCTCTAATCATTATCCATTTGTAGAAGCCATCCTCTTTTCAACTTCAGCTTTTATATATGGTGTCATTCTTGCAACAAGAATTTGTTGAATCTTCATTGAATCCATTCTTCCCTCTTTTCGTGAAATGTTCCAGGTGCCATTTGCTGTAACATAACCCTGAAGCATGATTAATCCACTCCCACGCTTAATTGTTGGTGGGATATTCTTTCCTGAAATTATGATCACTTTTTTCTCCATACATACCTTTAATTATTGTGGCCAAAGAGTTCTATTTTAACCTCAATGGTCCACATGACTACTTTCCAAAATGCTTCAGGCTTGTTTAGATGTTCTTTTGCAAACTTCTGATACTGAATTTTATGGTGAGAATGCAGGATAGGCTTTCTCCTGGTGGCTCTTCCATGAAGGCCATATTTGTGCAGGGGTCTCTGAATAGTAAAATAATGCACCACAACTTCAAGGTCTGCTAAATATTTCTTAACCCCTTTCTGACCTCGGACGGGATAGTACGTCCAAGGTCAGAAGCCCCGCTTTGATGCAGGGCTCCGCTGTGAGCCCGCATCAAAGCCGGGACATGTCAGCTGTTTTGAACAGCTGACATGTGCCCGTAATTGGCGCGGGCAGAATCGCGATCTGCCCGCACCTATTAACTAGTTAAATGCCGCTGTCAAACGCAGATCGGGGGTCGGCGATGCGTCAGGATGGTAACCATAGAGGTCCTAGAGACCTCTATGGTTACTGATCACCGGTGGCTGTGAGCGCCACTCTGTGGTCGGCGCTCACAGCACACCTCCATTTCTGCTACATAGCAGCGATCAGCAGATCGCTGCTATGTAGCAGAGGAGATCGAGTTGTGCCTGCTTCTAGCCTCCCATGGAGGCTATTGAAGCATGGCAAAAGTAAAAAAAAAAAAGTTAAAAAAATGTGAAAAAAAAAAAAAAATATAAAAGTTTAAATCACCCCCCTTTCGCCCCAATCAAAATAAATCAATAAAAAAAAATCAAATCTACACATATTTGGTATCGCCGCGCTCAGAATCGCCCGATCTATCAATTAAAAAAAGCATTAACCTGATCGAAAAAACGGCATAGCGAGAAAAAAATTTGAAACGCCAGAATTACGTTTTTTGGGTCACCGTGACATTGCATTAAAATGCAATAATGGGCGATCAAAAGAACGTATCTGTACCAAAATGCTATAATTAAAAACGTCATCTCAGCACGCAAAAAATAAGCCCTCAACCGACCCAAGATCACGAAAAATGGAGATGCTACGAGTATCGGAAAATGGCGCAATTTTTTATTTTTTTTTTTAGCAAAGTTTGGAATTTTTTTTCACCACTTAGATAAAAAATAACCTAGTCATCTTAGGTGTCTATGAACTGACCTGGAGAATCATAATGGCAGGTCAGTTTTAGCATTTAGTGAACCTAGCAAAAAATCCAAACAAAAAACAGGTGTGGGATTGCACTTTTTTTGCAATTTCACCGCACTTGAAATTTTTTTCCCGTTTTCTAGTACACGACATGCTAAAACCAATGATGCCGTTCTAAAGTACAACTCGTCCCGCAAAAAATAAGCCCTCACATGGCCAAATTGACGGAAAAATAAAAAGTTATGGCTCTGGGAAGGAGGGGAGTGAAAAACGAACACGGAAAAACAAAATATCCCAAGGTCATGAAGGGGTTAAAGTCTTTTACAGTTAGGCAGGGGGATTTCTGATTTGCCTCTCTAATAATTCTACGAGCAACTATCATTGAAATGTTGCTTGGTCTTCCAGACCTTGTCTTGACCTCCACTATGTATATTTATTTATCTTAGTTTCTTTTTACATGTATCTCTTTCCTTCTAAGATAGAGTCTATGATCAAATAAGGGGTCTCAGGAATGACTTTGTGTAAAGACATAGAAATAAGAGAGAAAAGAACTTTAGGGGCTAGTACGACAGCTAGATCACAAGCTAGGTGTCAATAGTAAAACCTACAAATAAAAGGCTTAATTACAGGCGCTTCTCAAAGCAATACAAAATCCAAACATAAAACAGAAGCCATTACCATATAGTAAAATAGATCAACTTTATTAACAAAAAATGCAAGATAGTGTACAAATATATATATATAAAAATGGAGATACAAATACAAATTCAACTGTCCAATTCAGTAATACACCTTCAGATAAATTATATCATCATTCACAGCTCATCCCTCAGCCCTAATTGTCAGCATCATTCCATACATGGCACCTCTGCACAGAATTCACAGCATGAATCAAATAGAGTGGCTAATTTAAACTAGGGTGGAGGCTTCCAATTTGTTTTATTGTGGTTCTGGTAGACCTTGATTCATAAGAACAGATGTGAAAATAGTGTAAGTCTATAGTATCTAATATATCAAAGTCTGGACCATCTAAATGCACATGACAGGCTATATACATGTATGCCACAAATAGACTTCGCTGTCATTCACTGCTTTTAACTATATTGGTCATATGTGTGATAGCTTTCAGGACAACCAATAAAGTAAAATGCATAATGCTGTGCTGTGATCCTTGGATACTACCATACACACAGAGCCAATTCTAGCATGTATCTCAAATTAGGGCTAACGCCTCGAGTGCAGCAGTGAATATAATAGCCATAAATATTGGTAGGGGAGCAAAAAGGGATAAAATGTGTGTTTAGGTAAATGAAAGAAGGGTGTATGACCTGATCAGGCAGTCCAAATCCCCAACGCGCGTGTTAGGTCTCGAGTTCCCGCCACTGCACAGGGGTAATCTCGAACCACCTCCGCTGCGGTCTCTCATTCTTCTCCAGCCACAGTGGAGCCTGCTCAGTGGAGAGGTCAGTCCCAGCTTCTGGCTCAGGCAGATACTGTGGGCTTGGTTACTGCTGCCCTTCCAGGCTCAGCCATTGTAGCCAGTACTGGTCAGCGGCGAGCAGAAGCTTCTGGGACTAAGTCCTGCTTGTCTCCTTCTGAGCATGCCCAGACTTCTCATTGGAGGTCAATGGTCACATGCTCAGGTCCTGTTGCAGCTTCTATTGGTCCACTAGGAAGGTCCTGAAGAAGCTACAACTATAAAATGTTTGCATGGCCGCAAGGCCATGCACTAGTATCAATTGTGTTTGGCTGTTGCCAGTGGATTCTCTACCACTCAGTCATATGTGGAGAGTCTGTTTAGCTCTGGGGCTGTACACTCAGGCAGGCAGCTAGCATCAGTGGGAGCAATTAGCCTTGGCTCAGCATCTGGTTCCTTTATGTGTGCGGTTAGCACAGAAGAGCTCCAGAGCAAGCACAACCCTAATTAGGGTAATAGTTTTCTGTGTACAGCGCGACTCTGAAGCAACAGAGGTCACTTACATTTCACATGGGGCGAAGTTAACCCACGTGTGAGCTCAGTGTCCATCGGCCATTACTTAGCAGCAGGCATCTCTGCACGGTGGACCCCGGACTGCGAACGCACCTCGTATCTATCTCTCATTACTCGGTGCATTCTGCTAGCCCTAACAGCGCGTTTCACGTACAGCTTCTTCCTGTGGGTTACTGTGTGTGTAAGTGGGTTGCTCTTACCTTTATATTCCTATGACTCAGTGGTGGTAGCGGTTAAGCTTGGCGCCTCCGCCGACGAGCCAGGCATAACGTCACCCTGGGTTAGCATCACGTGCCACCGGCTCGTACTCCCCCATCTGAGGCGTCAGATTTTGGGGCGGAGCCAGCCGCAGTACAGACGCATCTCCAGGACAACACACACCCGGAAGTCTGCAAAAGCGCTGACCGCAGATGAGTGCTGGGGCTGTAAGTTGTATTGTCTGCAATCCCTATATCCTATGTGTAACACTGCTGCAATGCTCAGTTGTCTTTTGACTTCACTTACACGTGGGTATTGAGTTTTTTCATGTATTCCCTATTCTTGCGTGAATTCTGTCAGATATGCCAACCATATTACATGTTAATCAATATTGCTCTGCCCATACATGACAATTATAATGTAGGCAAATCAGACTTTGCATCATTTTTACCCAGATATGACATATGTCATCAAGGCCCCAAATACATACAAAAGGGAATTTTTTATACAAAAAAATACATTTTAGATTAAAAAAGATAAAGCATATCCATCACAATGACAATACAAAAACACGTATGTACACATACAAAACCCATACTGTTATATAGTGTATGATATTGCCATATAGTGCATAAAAATAAGATTAAATAAGTGATAAAACAACTGACGAGTGATGATACTATGTGCAACATCCCATCCAGGTTGTGAAGTGAATTATTAATAGAAGCTGAGTGATTGTGTAACTGGAGATTCATAATGTGCTTCAATACATTGCAAAATAAATTAGAGGAAAAAGTCCCCCAAGTGATATCTCATAGTGTGCCAGTGCTTAAACGTGATGTGCCATATGACCGAAGTCCTAAAGTATTGATACTGATAAAACAATCAATAAAAGTATAAAAAATGTGAATTTATTACGTATAATGATATACGTTAGTGTGACATGTCACATAATGACAAACAAATACTTAAAGTGCCATAGTGCCAGGAAAACAAACCCTTATGAAAGGTTGTGTTAGGGGTCGAGTTCCCGCTTCTGCACTGGGGGAATCTCGAGCCACTTCCGCTGCGGTCTCCCATTCTTGTCCAGCCGCAGTGGAGCCTGCTCAGCAAGGACGTCGGTCCCAGCGTCTTGCTCATTCTCACTCTGTTCAGAGAGTTAGTGCTGCTTCTCCAGTCTCTGCCATTAAAGTCAGTACTGGTCAGCAGCGAGCGGACTTCTCTGGGACTAAGTCCTTGTCTGCATATACTGAGCATGCCCAGCGTAAGGTCTCCCGTTGGAGATCGAGGGTCATGTGCTCAGGCTCTGCAGCACATTCCATTGGTCCTCTTGGCAGGTCCTAGAAGGGCAAAAGTGCTGTGGCCACTTCCTGTGCTGCTCCTATATAAACTGCGCATGACCGCACGGCCATGCGCTAGTATTGTCTAACAATTGTTGATGTGTGTATGTTGTGAGTGCAAGTCGTCCTTGGAAACCCCTTCCCTATTGAATGTCTGTTCGCGGAAGGTGTATGGCTGCTACCTAGCGCCCGACTTAGCCTACAGCACTAGACACACATCTCAGCGTCCTGTAGCTGTGCCTGCCAGTACGGCGCCGTGCGCCTGCCTTGCGCTTTCCATACCCGAGTCTGGGTGGTTAGTGGCGTCCGTTAGTGCGGCATCGCTCGCACTCTTGTGCACTTATACTTCTTAAGGTTCTCTACACACCCAGTTGCGGTGTTACGCCAGCAAGGGTCTAATCGGGCTCCAATCCCTTCTGGGGTTAAGTCCGCTGACCACTTGCTCGCGCACTAGTGCGGTACTGCGGTCCTGTGGATTAACAGGATCGCTTTCTTCACGCTGGGTGAGGTTTAACCCACGCGTGTATCCTTTAGTGTACCGCCATATTGTCCGTCTTGCTAGCTGCAGGGTCTTTTACCTGCACGGTGGACCTCGGACTGCGAACGCACCTAGTTTCGTACCATCTATACATGGTGCGTTCCGCCAGTCCCTATCATAATACTAGCGCCAAGGTCTGGCTAGTATGGCGGACATTCAGCAATCTTTGCGGTATATCCAGCAGTTGGAGGGTAGGTTGAAGGTTCTCGAGAACTCAACCTCAGCTGTGGATGTTACCGCAGTTGCTGTAAAGGCTGCTGGCGTGGCGGCAGCAACCTTGTCCACTGCCACCCCTGTTCCGACATTATCCCGCCTCCCGTTGCCAGAAAAATTTTCTGGAGATTGCAAAACTTGTAGGGGATTCGTGAGTCAGTGCTCTATCCACCTCGAGCTCCTGGCTGCACGTTTTCCTACAGAGCGGGCTAAGGTGGGATTTATTGTCTCGCTGTTGTCGGACAGGGCGTTGGAGTGGGCTACGCCGCTGTGGGAGCGTGATGATCATGTGGTGCAGAGTGCTCCGTTGTTTCTGGGCACGCTGAAAAAGGTCTTTCTAGGACCTCAACTCACCCATGATACAGCGCTCCAACTACTGGCATTAACTCAGGGTGAGTCCTTGGTCAGCCATTTTTCCGTCCGATTCCGTACTTTAGCTTCCGAGCTGGAGTGGTCGGATAAAGCCCTTATCCCCATATTCTGGAGGGGTCTGGCTGACCATGTTAAGGACGCTCTGGCCACTAGGGAGATTCCTGCCACACTGGAGGAGTTAATATCTATTTCTACTCGTATAGACCTCCGTTTTAACGAGCGGAGGTTGGAACGAGCCCAGTGTAGGCAGAGGTTTCGGCTGGCTCCTACCTTCGCCAAACCTTTGAAATCTCCAGTCCAGGCATCTGAGTCACATGAGACCTTGGAGGTGACACGAGCGGGATCCAAGTCTCAGTCCGCTCGTGCACATAAGGTTCGTCATGTTTGCCAGCAGTCAGGACGTCTTGCCTCCAAGAGTCCTCAGCGGTCGGGGAAGCGTCAGCGTCTAGTGGCAGTTGGAGGAGGTACACTAGACACGGCGACGTTTGCCTCAAAGTTGTCCTTCAAGGGGACAATTACCATAGGTCCATCCACTCTCACGGTCGAGCTATGCTTGGACTCTGGGGCAGAGGGTAACTTTATGTCCTCCGCCTTTGCCCAGCGTCACGCAATACCCTTGGTGATGCTCGCCCAGCCAGTGACCGTTCGAGTGGTAAATGGGTCAACACTACCTTCACAGATTACCCACCAAACCATTCCTTTCACCCTATCTGTGTCTCCATCACATCAGGAGATAATCTCCCTATTAGTCATTCCTGAGGGAATTGATGAGGTCCTGTTGGGGATGCCATGGCTTCGCTACCATTCTCCTCATATTGAGTGGTCCTCTGGGAGAATTTTGGGATGGAGTAAATCCTGTGAGGGTAGATGTCAGAGGGAGTGCGTTCAGGTTGCTACTACACAGGTACCCGCAGATCTTTCCTCTCTCCCCAAGCACTATTGGTCCCATGCAGACGTGTTCTCCAAAAGAGCTGCGGAGACCCTTCCGCCTCACCGCCCCTATGACTGTCCTATTGACCTCTTGCCTGGTGCTGAGCCTCCCCGGGGTCGAGTCTACCCGTTATCTCTCCCGGAGACGGAGGCAATGTCCCAGTATATTCAGGAGAATCTGGCAAGAGGATTCATTAGGAAGTCAGTGTCACCGGCAGGGGCTGGGTTCTTCTTCGTACAGAAGAAGACTGGAGACTTACGTCCATGCATAGACTACAGGGGTCTTAACGCAATTACCGTTAAGAACAAGTATCCATTACCCCTGATATCTGAGCTCTTTGATAGGCTACGGGGAGCAAAGGTATTTACAAAGTTAGATCTGCGGGGTGCTTACAACCTGATTCGCATCCGTGAGGGGGATGAATGGAAGACGGCTTTTAACACCAGGGATGGGCACTATGAATATCTAGTGATGCCCTTTGGGCTCTGTAATGCCCCAGCCGTTTTCCAAGACTTTGTGAACGACATCTTTCGGGATATGCTCACCACCTCGGTCGTAGTCTATCTGGATGACATTCTCATCTACTCTCCAGATATAGACTCCCATCGGAGAGATGTTCGCAAAGTCTTCGACCTCTTACGGGCAAACTCCCTCTACGCTAAGTTGGAGAAGTGTGTGTTTGAGCAGGAGTCCTTGCCTTTCCTTGGATATATCATTTCTGCCCAGGGTTTGGCTATGGATCCTGCCAAGCTACAGGCTGTAATGGACTGGCAGGAACCCCATTCTCTTAAAGCGGTGCAGCGCTTTATGGGGTTCATTAATTATTATCGCCAGTTCATTCCACACTTCTCAACTTTGGTAGCTCCCTTGGTCGCCCTCACCAAGAAGGGAGCAAATCCCAAGTTGTGGTCAGAGGAGGTCTCCAAGGCCTTTCTCTCGATTAAGTCACACTTCGCTAGCGCTCCCATCCTACATCGCCCCGATGTAGATAAACCATTCATCTTGGAGGTGGATGCCTCATCCGTTGGTGCTGGAGCAGTCCTTTTCCAAAAGGATGCTCAAGGTCGGAAGCATCCTTGCTTCTTCTTCTCCAAGACCTTCACACCAGCGGAGAGGAATTATTCCATCGGGGACAGGGAGTTGCTAGCTATGAAGTTGGCTTTTTCAGAGTGGAGACATCTCTTGGAGGGAGCTCGCTTTCCCTTCCAAGTCTTCACTGACCACAAGAACTTGGTGTATATACAGACGGCCCAGCGGCTGAATTCTCGCCAGGCTAGATGGTCCCTGTTCTTCTCCCGGTTCCATTTTACTCTCCATTTTCTCTCCGGGGAGAAGAACGTTCGTGCCGACGCTCTCTCCCGCTCCGTAGTGTCATCTGAGGAGGAGGAGGAGGAGCCTCGGCTTATTGTCCCTTCTGAGAGCCTGAGAACTGTAGCTCCGGTTTCGCTAGAGTCTGTGCCCCCGGGCAAGACTTTCGTGCCAGCTAACTTGCGACCGGAGGTTCTCTCTTGGGCTCACTCCTCCAGAGTGGGGGGGCATTTTGGGACCAAGAGGACATCAGAGCTTTTGGCGAGAACATACTGGTGGCCGCATATGGCCCGAGATGTCAGGGACTACATTCAGGCGTGCGTTTCTTGCGCCCAGAATCGGTCTCCTCGGCAACGGCCTGCTGGGTTGCTTTACCCTCTACCGGTGGCAGACAGGCCCTGGGAGATGGTCGGAATGGACTTTGTGGTGGGTCTACCCAAGTCGCGTGGCTGCTCCATTATTTGGGTTGTCACTGACCATTTCTCTAAGATGGTGCATTTGGTGCCGCTTCCTCGGTTACCCTCAGCAGGGGCCTTGGCGGTGTTGTTCGTTAAACACGTTTTCCGTTTGCATGGTATGCCTGATAAAATTGTCAGCGATCGGGGTCCCCAGTTCGCATCTCGGTTTTGGAGAGAGCTCTGCCGTTTACTCAGCGTAGAGTTAAACCTCTCCTCTGCTTACCATCCCGAGACGAATGGGTTGGTGGAGAGAACCAACCAGACTCTGGTGACATATTTGCGACATTTCGTCTCTGCTAGGCAGGATGACTGGGCATCTTTGCTACCTTGGGCGGAATTTGCCCTGAACAACGCCGTAGCCGATTCCACTGGTCAAACTCCTTTTCTCCTTAATTACGGCCAGCATCCGCGTGTCCCTGTGCCCATGCCCGTGTCCTCCACCGATTCTAGGGTGGCAGACTGGGCGGTGGAGGCACGTGACATCTGGGACCGCACACAGGATGCTATCCGGGCCTCCAAGGAGAGAATGAGGGTTTCGGCTGATACACACCGGCGCCCCGCTCCGGTCTTTGCTCCCGGCGACTTAGTGTGGCTCTCCGCCCGTAACATCAGGCTGCGAGTTGAGTCCACTAAGTTTGCTCCTCGCTACATTGGCCCGTTTAAAGTTCTGGAACAGGTCAACCCTGTGGTTTACCGTTTGGCCATTCCTCCACGCCTTGGTATCACCGATACCTTTCACGTTTCCCTCTTAAAGCCCGTTCGTTTGTCTCAGTTTTCTGAGTCATCTGCTGGGACATCGGGTTCATCCATGGATGAATTTGAGGTGAATGCTATTGTGGGAAGCAAGGTGGTACGTGGCAAAAAATTTTTTTTGGTGGATTGGAAGGGTCATGGTCCAGAGGATAGAACCTGGGAGCCTGTGGAGCACATTCGGGCTCCGCAGCTCATTGCTGCCTTTGAACGTAGCGAGGCCCAAGGAGGGGGGGGCCCTAGGAGGGGGGGGTAATGTTAGGGGTCGAGTTCCCGCTTCTGCACTGGGGGAATCTCGAGCCACTTCCGCTGCGGTCTCCCATTCTTGTCCAGCCGCAGTGGAGCCTGCTCAGCAAGGACGTCGGTCCCAGCGTCTTGCTCATTCTCACTCTGTTCAGAGAGTTAGTGCTGCTTCTCCAGTCTCTGCCATTAAAGTCAGTACTGGTCAGCAGCGAGCGGACTTCTCTGGGACTAAGTCCTTGTCTGCATATACTGAGCATGCCCAGCGTAAGGTCTCCCGTTGGAGATCGAGGGTCATGTGCTCAGGCTCTGCAGCACATTCCATTGGTCCTCTTGGCAGGTCCTAGAAGGGCAAAAGTGCTGTGGCCACTTCCTGTGCTGCTCCTATATAAACTGCGCATGACCGCACGGCCATGCGCTAGTATTGTCTAACAATTGTTGATGTGTGTATGTTGTGAGTGCAAGTCGTCCTTGGAAACCCCTTCCCTATTGAATGTCTGTTCGCGGAAGGTGTATGGCTGCTACCTAGCGCCCGACTTAGCCTACAGCACTAGACACACATCTCAGCGTCCTGTAGCTGTGCCTGCCAGTACGGCGCCGTGCGCCTGCCTTGCGCTTTCCATACCCGAGTCTGGGTGGTTAGTGGCGTCCGTTAGTGCGGCATCGCTCGCACTCTTGTGCACTTATACTTCTTAAGGTTCTCTACACACCCAGTTGCGGTGTTACGCCAGCAAGGGTCTAATCGGGCTCCAATCCCTTCTGGGGTTAAGTCCGCTGACCACTTGCTCGCGCACTAGTGCGGTACTGCGGTCCTGTGGATTAACAGGATCGCTTTCTTCACGCTGGGTGAGGTTTAACCCACGCGTGTATCCTTTAGTGTACCGCCATATTGTCCGTCTTGCTAGCTGCAGGGTCTTTTACCTGCACGGTGGACCTCGGACTGCGAACGCACCTAGTTTCGTACCATCTATACATGGTGCGTTCCGCCAGTCCCTAACAGGTTGTATTAATCATACCATTCCAAATACACCCAAACATGGATGCATAGTGGTATCAATTACAATCTATTGATACAGATCCTACTGAGAAAGTGCCTTAGTGTAACATATCCCATAATTACAGATAGATGCTTAAAGTGCCATAGTGCAATAATAACCAACCCAGGTAAAAAAATGCATTAGTCATAGAGTACCTAATACATCCAAGTGTGGATGTCTAGTAGTGTCAATTACAATCTATTAGTGAAGTCCTCAATTCGTAAAATATTTCCAGTTGTACATCTAATGATTGCCATCCCATAGTTCACTCCTAAATTTTCCACACTTGATCTTCTCATCCATGGTGTTGAAACCGCTTAAACCACCAAAAGGGTAGCTGAGGCACAATTATGGACATATAAACTGAAACAAATAGAAAATGAAAAAATGAAAAAAAAATAAAGAATATAGCATTAAAACACAATAAAAAAACACTTGAAGCATGTTAAAGAAAGGGGGCAAAGCTGTGAGCTTCATTCAATCCTCTAGGCTGAACAGAATTGATCTTGTAGATCCACCGAGCCTCCAATCTCAAAATCACTGGGATATGTTGAAGCATCGCAGAGTTATTACCACAAAAAGTGACACTGGTCAGATTTGAAAAATTTGGCTCCGTCACTAAGGGGTTAATGTAAGTTATAGTCCAACACCTGTTACCCATGTTATTTGATTACATTTTTTTTTGTCTAATAATTGCACATAGCACGGATTGCACTTTTTGGCATGGATTGCACATTATGGTGAGGTTATATACTTCTGCATTTGCAGGCTATACCCTGTTTGCTCTAATTAGAGTTCAGGTGATTTGCCTTTAGTACATGTGTTGTTCTCTTACATTCTTCTCCTTACGATTAGCTGACATATTGGTTTATCATACATAGCACTATTGCATGTCTTATCTATATTATTTTATTTAACCATTTGTGTCTTTTCATAACGGCCTAAAAAATAATATAACATTTTTACAACATTGATAATATTTTAATGATGTAGACTGTTATCTATTCATACCTGGTTCTTACCCCCATTCAGTCTTGCTTGGTTTGTGGTACTCTGTAATTTTGTAAATGATTCCTTTTTGGTATATGTAATAAAATATTGGATTTTGTTTAAAGAACTCCTCACCTCATTTGGTTGTTTATATAATAGGGGTATTGGTGTGATAAAAAAAATATACTGAATTTTTTATTGATTGAATTACTAATTCATACAGAATTACGTGCTTTCTGTTACATTGTGGTGTTACATAAAAATAAAAAAACCTTGAAAAAATGTTTGTGGATTCAATTATGCATTTCCACTCTGTAATGCGGTTCTTGTTACATTTTCCTGGTATATTAAACTCTAAAAAAATTTCCAAACTATTTTGTGGATTCAATGATCCATGCATACATTTTCATATATTTTATGTAAACTATGGAGAGTTAAAATTTTTAAAAACCACTTGGCCTTGTACAATTTTCAAAATGTTTTTGTAAAAAAATTGACTATTGTCCTATATAATGTAGAGCCTGCTTTGTGTGACATTTCGTTGGTTTCAAATTAAAAACAAAATTGGCCTGCTACAGGTGTACACTTTCAGAATATTTAAATGGGGCCGTCTAGTTGCTGACTTCACTGGTGTATGGATGACCCAAGCTTTGCACTGTGCAGGACTTTTATGAGTCGAGGAGTACCACAACTTACTTTGCTCACAATATTTGAATGAGGTACTACAATTAGTGCCTTCCAGGTTGTATGGTTGACCCTGCTTGTAATTTTTTGCAAACATTGCACTTCGTACATGGCCCTTATGAGTCTAGGAGTACCACTGCATGACAATTTGAACACAATTACTATGAGGCCCTCCTTTATGTCTAATACAGGGTGTATGTTAGGCTTCGAGATTCTTCCACTGCATGGGATAGATCCCAAGCCTTATCTGCCTCTGTGGTCTCCCATTCAGATTCAGCTGCTGCAGGTTCTGCTGAGCATTGACGTCGGTCCCAGCATCTTGCTCAGACTCATGGTGTTAGTTTGGTTACTGTTGACTCTCCAGCCAAGTCTATGGTAAACAGCAATAGGCTGTGGTGTCCTGACGCTCTGGAGTCTAAGTCCAGAAATCACCTTACTGACATTGTCCATGATGTGGCATCTTCCTATTGGCGGTAGGACGTCTTCTGCTCTGGTGATGTGGCAGCTCCGAATTGGTTCGCAGGCAATGTTTCAACTGACTGGGCGTGAGTGTTTAGGGTGGAGCCTTTTGTATAAAAGACCCCCAATGGTGCCCACGAGTGCACTAGTATCATTTATATGTCACTGTAAGAGTGGAGACTCTATCACTTTGTCTGCATGTGTGTTGTGTCTGTCTAGCTTAGGGACTGTACACATAGGCAGGCAGCTAGTGTCAGTGGGGGCTATTAGTCGTTTGGCTTAGCATCTGTTACCTACATGTGTGCAGTTAGCACAGTAGAGTTTCAGAGCAAGCTCAATCCTAGTCAGGGTATTATGCTCAGCATCTGTTTTGTTTCTGTGTGCGATTGACACAGCTCAGTTGCAGAGCAAGCTTTTTCCACATGCTTTCCCTGTGACGTTTAACAGGGCATAGCACTCAGTATACATGTGTTCAGTGCCTCTCTGTGGAGTACCGGAGTTTGGTGCTCAGTGTTCCATTCACACTGTGCGGCATTAACACAGGGTGTCCAGGTAATTGCTTACTGTCTGTCCCATCATTGCTCACTAGCAGCAGTTTATCATCTCTCCATGGAGGACCCCAGGGTGCGATTGCACTGTATTATTTATTTTTATTTAGTGCAATCCACCAACCTTAAAGCCCCCGTCACACTAAGCGAGATCGCTAGCGAGATCGCTGCTGAGTCACAAGTTTTGTGACGCAACAGCGACCTCAGTAGCGATCTCGCTATGTGTGACACGTAGCAGCGACCAGGCCCCTGCTGTGAGATCGCTGGTCGTGTCGGAATGGCCTGGACCTTTTTTTGATCGTTGAGGTCCCGCTGGGTAACACATCGCTGTGTTTGACACCTTACCAGCGACCTCGTTGACAGGACGTCCCTCATTGAGGTCTGTTAATCGTCATGAAATAGCTGCCATGTGACATCGTTGTACAGGTCGCTACAGGTCGCCGCATCGCTGCTGCGTCGTTGGGGAGATCTCACTGTTTGACATCTCACCAGCGACCACATAGCGACGCAGCAACGATCCCTGACAGGTCGTATCGGTGTCGGGATCGCTTTAGCATCGCTAAGTGTGACGGGGCCTTAACAGTGTATCTTAGTCCCTCTTACATCACATTTTTGGAAGTTCTTGTTTTCTTCATAAATTACACAGAAATTTCCAATTTTTTACTAGAAATTTCAATTTTGTTTGCTTAAAGGGAATTATTAACCCCCCGTTATGTATATGACCTTTTAAAATGGGCATACACGTAATAGAAATGTTAAACTAGTCCTACCTGTAGGTCTCATATTAGTGAAATGTTACATTCTTTCTGTATGCTAACGATTTCTTTCAGGCTCAGGGGCGTGTGGTGCCTGGAAGAAATCCTTGCCTCCTGTCTTCATTGTAATACCACTTCCCATTCTTGCTCCTCAGTTGTGACCCTGGAATCCTGTGCCGGTGCCTTGCCCTCTCTCAAAAATTCCTAGCTTTTCCTTCCTTCTATGGGCACTACATTCAGGGGTCTTCTATTACCTGAATGCCCATATTAATGGGTCACATACAGTACGTTCTGGGGGATGACAGATTCCCTTTAAATTATATTTAAAACAAAAATCCTTTTGAAATGTTACAATGTTTTGTGTAAAGACATAGAAATAAGAGAGAAAAGAACTTCAGGGGCTAGTACGACAGCTAGATCACAAGCTAGGTGTCAATAGTAAATCCTACAAATAAAAGGCTTAATTACAGGCGCTTCTCAAAGCAATACAAAATCCAAACATAAAACAGAAGCCATTACCATATAGTAAAATAGATCAACTTTATTAACAAAAAATGCAAGATAGTGTACAAATATATATATATAAAAATGGAGATACAAATACAAATTCAACTGTCCAATTCAGTAATACACCTTCAGATAAATTATATCATCATTCACAGCTCATCCCTCAGCCCTAATTGTCAGCATCATTCCATACATGGCACCTCTGCACAGAATTCACAGCATGAATCAAATAGAGTGGCTAATTTAAACTAGGGTGGAGGCTTCCAATTTGTTTTATTGTGGTTCTGGTAGACCTTGATTCATAAGAACAGATGTGAAAATAGTGTAAGTCTATAGTATCTAATATATCAAAGGATATACCATCTAAATGCACATGACAGGCTATATACATGTATGTGACAAATAGACTTCGCTATCATTCACTGCTTTTAACTATATTGGTCATATGTGTGATAGCTTTCAGGACAACCAATAAAGTAAAATGCATAATGCTGTGCTGTGATCCTTGGATACTACCATACACACAGAGCCAATTCTAGCATGTGTCTCAAATTAGGGCTAATGCCTCTAGTGCATCAGTGAATATAATAGCCATAAATATTGGTAGGGGAGCAAAAAGGGATAAAATGTGTGTTTAGGTAAATGAAAGAAGGGTGTATGACCTGATCAGGCAGTCCAAATCCCCAACGCGCGTGTTAGGTCTCGAGTTCCCGCCGCTGCACAGGGGTAATCTTGAACCACCTCCGCTGTGGTCTCCCATTCTTCTCCAGCCACAGTGGAGCCTGCTCAGTGGAGGAGGTCAGTCCCAGCTTCTGGCTCAGGCAGATACTGTGGGCTTGGTTACTGCTGCCCTTCCAGGCTCAGCCATTGTAGCCAGTACTGGTCAGCGGCGAGCAGACGCTTCTGGGACTAAGTCCTTCTTGTCTCCTTCTGAGCATGCCCAAGGGAAGACGTCTCATTGGAGGTCAAGGGTCACATGCTCAGGTCCTGTTGCAGCTTCTATTGGTCCACTAGGAAGGTCCTGAAGAAGCTACAACTATGAAAGGTTTGCATGGCCGAAAGGCCATGCACTAGTATCAATTGTGTTTGGCTGTTGCCAGTGGATTATCTACCACTCAGTCATATGTGGAGAGTCTGTTTAGCTCTGGGGCTGTACACTCAGGCAGGCAGCTAGCGTCAGTGGGGGCAATTAGCCTTGGCTCAGCATCTGGTTCCTTTATGTGTGCGGTTAGCACAGAAGAGCTCCAGAGCAAGCACAACCCTAATTAGGGTAATAGTTTTCTGTGTACAGCGCGACTCTGTGAAGCAACAGAGGTCACTTACATTTCACATGGGGCGAGGTTAACCCACGTGTGAGCTCAGTGTCCATCCGCCATTACTTAGCAGCAGGCATCTTTGCACGGTGGACCCTGGACTGCGAACGCACCTCGTATCTATCTCTCATTACTCGGTGCGTTCTGCTAGCCCTAACAGCGCATTTCATGTACAGCTTCTTCCTAGGGGTTCCTGTGTGTGTAAGGGGGTTGCTCGTACCTTTATATTCCTATGACTCAGTGGTGGTAGCGGTTAAGGTTGGCGCCTCTGCCGACGAGCCGGGCATGATGTCACCCCGGGTTAGCATCACGTGCCACCGTCTCGTACTCCCCCATCTGAGGCGTCAGATTGGGGGGCAGAGCCAGCCGCAGTACAGATGCATCTCCAGGACAACACACACTCGGAAGTCTGCGAAAGCGCTGATGAGTGCTGGGGCTGTAAGTTGTATTGTCTGCAATCCCTATATCCTATGTGTAACACTGCTGCACTGCACACGTGGGTATTGAGTTTTTTTCATGTGTTCCCTATTCTTGCGTGAATATTGTCAGATATGCCAACCATATTAAATGTTAATCAATATTGCTCTGCCCATACATGACAATTATAATGTGGGCAAATCACACTTTGCATCATTTTTACCCAGATATGACATATGTCATCAAGGCCCCAAATACATACAAAAAATAATTTTTTTATACAAAAACATACATTTTAGATTAAAAAAGATAAAGCATATCCATCACAATGACAATACAAAAACACGTATGTACACATACAAAACCCATACTGTTATATAGTGTATGATATTGCCATATAGTGCATAAAAATAAGATTAAATAAGTGATAAAACTGACGAGTGATGATACTATGTGCAACATCCCATCCAGGTTGTGAAGTGAATTATTAATAGAAGCTGAGTGATTGTGTAACTGGAGATTCATAATGTGCTTCAATACATTGCAAAATAAATTAGAGGAGAAAGTCCCCCAAGTGATATCTCACAGTGTGCCAGTGCTTAAACGTGATGTGCCATATAACCAAAGTCCTAAAGTATTGATACTGATAAAACAATCAATAAAAGTATAAAAAATGTGAATTTATTACATATAATGATATACGTTAGTGTGACATGTCACATAATGACAAACAAATACTTAAAGTGCCATAGTGAATTGAAAACCAACCCTAATGAAAGGTTGTATTAATCATACCATACCAAATGCACCCATACATGGATGCATAGTGGTATCAATTACAATCTATTGATACAGATCCTACTGAGAAAGTGCCTTAGTGTAACATACGGTATCCCATAATTACAGATAGATGCTTAAAGTGCCATAGTGCAATAATAACCAACCCTGGTAAAAAAGTGCATTAGTCATAGAGTACCTAATACATCCAAGTGTGGATGTCTAGTAGTGTCAATTACAATCTATTAGTAAAGTCCTCAATTCGTAAAATATTTCCAGTTGTACATCTAATGATTGCCATCCCATAGTTCACTCCTAAATTTTCCACACTTGATCTTCTCATCCATGGTGTTGAAACCGCTTAAACCACCAAAAGGGTATCTGAGGCACAATTATGGACATATAAACTGAAACAAATAGAAAATGAAAAAATGAATAAAAAAATAAAGAATATAGCATTAAAACACAATAAAAACACTAGAAGCATGTTAAAGAAAGGGGGCAAAGCTGTGAGCTTCATTCAATCCTCTAGGCTGAACGGAATTGATCTTGGAGATCCACCGAGCCTCCAATTGGGCTAAATTCCTCCTCTAATTTCCACCTCTCTGATCTATGTACACCTTATTGATTCCCATTACCTTTAATAGACCACCATCACAATTGTGGAATTGCTTGAAATGCCTTGGAATCGGTTTTAGGGAGGCTATTTCCTCAATCTCCCTTTGGTGAGACATTGGTGATGTCCCTATAGTGTTCCCTTACTCGATTTTTCAGGGGTCTGGGGGTCAGGCCTACATAAATGTTTTTGCAGGGACAGGTCACATAGTATATTACCCCGATACTATTGCTGGTAATGTGTTGGGTAATCATAAAAGTCCTTTCACCTGAGCTGGATTTAAATGTAGATGCTCGTGTCATGTTGGGGCACGCAATGCAACTATTACATGGGGAAAAAATCCCCAATTCTGCCCTTTTGAGTCAAATGCTTTTTCCGGGGTTGGTCCTGCATAGTAACTATGAACCAATTGGTCCTTGAGGTTACTCGATCTTCTATAAGTGATTGATGGTTGGTTGTTAATATATTTCACCAGCGTTCTATCTGTAAGTAGTAACGGCCAATACTTCTCAAGAGCATTTCTAACCTCTGACCATTTCTCATTATAGGTTGAGATAAATCTCACCTTTTGGTCTGTTGGTTCTTTGGTTTTGGGTGTTAGTAGATCCATTCATTTTGGTTTAGTTGCCCTCGTCAGGCCCCTCCTAATACTCCGATTCGAATATCCTCTGTCCTTGAATCTGGATTTCAGAGTTTTAGCCTATTCAAAGAAAGTAATAAACCATAAGAAATGAATGGAAAAGGATGGCACTAGAGCGATGCAATTAGATCAGGACTAAAACGGAATCCCAGATTGTCAGGTGTCACGCATGCTGGGGGTAACGGTGCTCTGCACATCGATTGTGAATGAAGAGTTCATATGAACGATAAAGAAAAAATATGCGGCACTCACCCCAATGTAGCAGTGAAGATGTGAACTTTAATGGAGAAAATGAATTAGTACATACATCCGTCAGGACATAAGGTAAGCAGGAGGGTGCGGTAATGGAGCTTGGACACCCTCCTGCTTACCTTATGTCCTGACGGATGTATGTACTAATTCATTTTCTCCATTAAAGTTCACGTCTTCACTGCTACATTGGGGTGAGTGCCGCATATTTTTTCTTTATCGTTCATATGAACTGTTCAAAGAAAGTGTCGTCATTGGAACAGATCCTCCTTGCTCTCAAAAACTGGCCTCTGGGGATCCCATTAATCTGTGATCGTGGATGTGATCATGTTGAGTGAAGTACAGAATTGACAGCAGTTTCTTTAAGATAATTCCGAAAAGCAGAGAAGCGGGCACCGCACAGAAAATGTGCTAAGGAGATCAACCACGTGCATATATAGGATTCACAGAACACAAAAAGAGAAAGACTATGCACACAGTGGGATCAACTTATTATAACAAATTGTATTATATATACCACCTCACCACGCACAAAGGCACAGTAAGGAAAAACAAACATATAAAAACAATTTAAAACTAAACAAACCTATCCACATCCCCCCCAATACAGTCACAAGGATCCATAAAGTCATATACAATCAATATGTAACAGGCATACAAAAGTTTAGGCAGAATAACATCAACACATATCTTTATTTAATATCCTGTCCTGCCAACTAGAGAAGTCTTGATGAAGGAAACATATCAATTAGATCCTGTATGCGACCAATATAACCCAGTAATACAGCGGGTCTGTAACAAATATACACTTGTACCCCAAAGGAGGTCAAATACTAAACCAGAGAAAAATATCCCTGGTATGATCCATAGATACCCTTGCCCCTAGTCTGGCACCCCATACAATACTTTACCAGGTATCGCAGAGCCTGCTACTAAGAAGATCAATCCCTCATAGATGTCCAGGGGGAGAAAATAAATGAACGTGCCCTTGGGGAAAGTATGGGCACAGCAGACGTGCACCAACTAGTGCTTCCGGATAAGGCTGGGTTATCCAGAGAGTGGAGCAGGGATCAGAGACATCCAAAAAGGTATGGGGAGGGGGGGGAGGAGGATAAGAACCCAACGCGTGTCGACGCTGCTAAGGCGTCTTCGTCAGGGGAAGGTAATGAGACTGGCCTCCAAACAGGCCATTTAAGCGTGGGGCATAATATCAAGGATTTACATCACCTGTGAAGCTGTTGGCGATGTCCCAGGACATAGTTGTTAGACGGCGCTGAATAGTTGTTTCCGGACCTGCGCACATTAATCACAACCCATGAACTGTAGTGTAACAGCCAATCGGCTCCTACATATCATGTAGCATTTCAGAGAGGCCAGCGCCAATAGGTGATGGACTCTTATGGAGTGAGTGCGCACGCGCACTAGTCCTGCACAGAGAATTATAGCCTCAATACACGCACGCCCGGCCTCCCAAACAAGGGACACCCAGGCATGCGCAATAGGCGCGACTCACAAATGAAAGGGCAGTGCGCTCGCTCACCAGTTTACCCACTCACATAAATCTAAGTGCGATAATCCCAACCAGTCCAGGATAAGTGCCCAAAGGAGTCCATAAGTGTCAGACAAGGAGGATGTTAATGCGCACACGCCTAGACTAATATAAGACAAGCACTAAGGACAAATAAAAATGTGGTAGTGATAAATATTCAGTGCGCACGCGCACCAGTACGCAAGCCTGTCCGTTTGTATAGGCTGGGTGCCGTCAAAGGTATCAATATCAGGTAAACCAAAGGTTAGCATAGAGTTAACCTGTGGACCCATAATTACAAACAATAAAGAGCCCAAAGCCCCACCTATACGTGCGCATACAGACTGATAGGAATATACGAAAAGGTGCCAAGAACCTGTATGTTGAGAGCTAATCCCCATTTTATGTGAGGCAATGGTTTTACTTATGGGCACGCGCTCTAATTGCACTAGGTTTATATCAAAAGAAGAATGGGCATGAGGAACACCGACATGTCCGTGTTGGAGGTACGGAATATGGAGTGTCATGCATTACACAGTCAATCTGGTACCACAATCATGCCACACATACTAATCGTAACTCCGTGAATTCTCACACCCCATCCGTCCACATCCAGCTACCTCTGTAGACAGTTACGGACCGTAGGACGTAAGCATAAAGAGAATGCGTGGACATTGCACGATCTGGGATTATGAACGTATGTACAAACAGATGAAGATAATACGCAATAGGCATATATAAGGAATGATAATCCCCTCTCAAGTAAGAGTAACCAGGTGCACCCCCGAACAATCAAGGTAGATGTAAGGGGCATAAGACATGATACAAGACCCAACACCCAGGCACCCCCAACAAGTGGGGGGGGGAAAGAGGGGGTAGGACTCCCAGATTGTCAGGTGTCACGCATGCTGGGGGTAACGGTGCTCTGCACATCGATTGTGAATGAAGAGTTCATATGAACGATAAAGAAAAAATATGCGGCACTCACCCCAATGTAGCAGTGAAGATGTGAACTTTAATGGAGAAAATGAATTAGTACATACATCCGTCAGGACATAAGGGAAGCAGGAGGGTGCGGTAATGGAGCTTGGACACCCTCCTGCTTACCTTATGTCCTGACGGATGTATGTACTAATTCATTTTCTCCATTAAAGTTCACGTCTTCACTGCTACATTGGGGTGAGTGCCGCATATTTTTTCTTTATCGTTCATATGAACTGTTCAAAGAAAGTGTCGTCATTGGAACAGATCCTCCTTGCTCTCAAAAACTGGCCTCTGGGGATCCCATTAATCTGTGATCGTGGATGTGATCATGTTGAGTGAAGTACAGAATTGACAGCAGTTTCTTTAAGATAAACATTAGTTTGCAGGGTATCATTCGGTCCCCTCAGGATTTGCATATCCAAGAAATCTATTGATCTCTGGCTATATTTGCATGTCAATTTGATATTCATTCCGTTATCATTTAGGGTATCAAAAAAGCCAAGAAGGTCCCGTTCTGTTCCCTGCCATATCATGAGTATGTCATTAATGAAGCGGACCCATAACAGGACCCTCTCAATGTAGGCTATGGGATTCACAAAAAAAGATCAACCTCTCCTACATGCCCAAAAACAAGTTTGCGTATGAGAGGGCAAAAGCTGCCCCCATTGCGGTTTCCGGTTTCTGCAAGTAGATTAGATCAGGGGTGTCAAACTGCATTCCTCGAGGGCCGCAAACCATGCGTGTTTTCAAGATTTCCTTAGCTTTGCACAAGGTGCTGTAATCATTATGTGTGTAGGTGATTAAATTATCACCTGTGCAGTAAAAGGAAATCCTGAAAACATGACCTGTTTGCAGCCCTCGAGAAATGCAGTTTGACACCCCTGGATTAGATGGTCTCTTTGAACATGAAGAAGTTGTGTTTCAACACAAAATCAAGGCGGGTTAAAAGAAAGTTGACAAATTCAATATCATAATCAGTCATCATCAAAAAGCTTTTAGTTGCTTGTATGGCATCATGATGTTGTATCGATGTATACAATGATTCTACATCCAGACTCACTAACCACATGTCACTTTCCATTGGTATGCCTTCCACCTTATTTAAGACATCCCGTGTCCTTCACATGCAATGGTAAATCACATATCATTGGTTTTAAATAGAAATCAAGGTATTTGGATACTATTTCACACTGGCTTCCATTGCCTAATTCAATGGGACGCCCCGGAGGTATCGTTAGACTTTTGGGAATTTTTGGGACAAAATAGATACAGGCCTCCTTTGGGTGGCTAGGTATCTAATTGTCCCTCAGCTCCTTTGTTATGACCCCTCTCTGAAAGGCCTCCTCCAAGATACCCAATATTTCACCCTGATAGGTAAGGGTGGGGATAAATGTCAGTCTTTGGTAGCATGTGGTTGCCTAAAGGCTTCCTTCTCATACAATTTTGTGGGCCATATCACTACATTGCCTCCTTTGTCCGCCGGTTTTATTACTATTTCATTGAGATTCCTCAATTCTCTTAGTGCTTCCCTCTGGAATTTTTTCAAACTCCTCAGTTACCAATTTGACAAATAATTCAACATTCGGGTAGAGATTAAGTGGAGGAACATTTTTGGGGACTGGTGCTGGAAACTTACCCCTGGTATTAGATTTGTCATGTTCCCCACTCAATTTCTCCAATATTGATATTGCCTCCAATTCCCTTGCATTCCATTCCTCTCCCATATTTGGTTTCTCATGTAATTTCTTTAATACCAGTTTCCGTGCAAACAGGTGGCGGTCCTTTACTGCTAAAAAAGAATCAAATGGGACGGTAGGTGAGAATGAAAGACCCAAACTAAGGACTTCTATTTGAGGTTTTGTGAGTTCAATTTCGGATAGATTAATTACCTGGAGTTTTGAAGTTTTTTGAGTGTCCGCTCTTCTATCCTTTTTCTTGTAATTGTTCTTCTTTCTCCAGTTGGTGTTCTTTCTCAAGTTATACTTTTGATTTCCAATGCATTATCATCTTCTCTGGAGGACAGTGATGAAAAAGAGGATGCTCTCGTGATATTTGCATTCTTATTGGAGACAGATTGCCATCTATAGACAGTGCCACTTTTGAAATCATGTAAATCTCTCTGAAATTTCTTCGCTTTAATATTTTTCACTTCTTTTTCCCAGATAGTGAATTGTGCATCAATATCCTTATTTAGTATTTCAACCTCAGAACCTGATAGATTTTCAAGCAGTTTAGTCCTTGTAAGTTCTATGTCTGCATCCAACTTTTCTAAACTTTTTTTATTATTTCCAATCAACAACTCAATTAAAGATCTATAGCATAAACTGCATGTTTCCTTCCACTTTGCTCTAAAGGTGGTGTCCTCAACCGGGTAGGAAGGCATAATTCGTATCCTTAGCCCCATAGGGATCAGTCCCTTGGCAAGATATTTCTCCAATGATGTCTTGTTCCACCACATACGTGTTCTTTTTAATAAATTTTTGAGAGAATTCTTAAGTTTGGATTTTGTATTGCTTTGAGAAGCGCCTGTAATTAAGCCTTTAATTTGTAGGTTTTTCTAATTGTACCTGTACTTTGTTACAGAGTGTATTGGGCTATTATGGATATAAAAGCCAGAGATCAAAACTGGCTATCATGTATGGATACAGTATTTGATGGAGACACTTTACAAAACGATTCTACTAATGGTGGGCAAAAAAACGGAACTTAAGAATTCTATCAAATATTTATTAAAAAGAAGAACACGTATATGGTGGAATTTATTTCCTTTATACTAGAAGGTTTAGATTTTGTTTTGAATCATAATGCTTTTAAATTTTTGAATCGGTGGTATTTACAAGTGGTTGGTACGGCTATGGGTACGCCCGTAGCTTGTGTTTCCACAAACTTATTTTTAGTGGTGTTCGAGGAGAAATATATCACAAGTATAAAAAGTCCATTATTGAAACACATAAAAAGCTATATACGCTATGTGAACGATATCTTTATGATTTGGGACAGTGACCAGATAGAGTTTGATGATTTTGTTGCATATTTGAACAACACAAATGATGAAAATATGCAGTTTGCATCATGTTTTGGTAGAGATAAATTGAATTTTTTAGATATAGATATAAATATCAGTGACAGAAAGATTCTAACAACAGTCCATAGGAAAACAACAGCCTCTAATTTGTTATTACGGTACGGAGCCCATCCTCCTTTTAACAAAAAAAAGTTTGCCATATAGTCAGATGTTATGCTTAAGAAAAATTAATAACGATAATGAATGTTTTGAACAGCAAATGGAGGAAGTAAAAAAGCGTTTTGAAGACAGGGGTTATTCCCCCCGCTTTATTAAAAGAAGCTGAACTGCCTGTTAAAAAGAAAACACAATCTGAGCTTTTGAGAAAAAATTCACTCCCGTCTAAAAAAACACTACTCTGCATCTGCACAGGAGAAGTTTTTTAATTTTTGTTTCAAACATACATTTATGGATAAGACCATTCATGCGTCAATCTGTAAAAATTGGCATATTTTGAAGTCTGATAATGATTTAAACAAATGTTATAAAATTACACTGTGGTTTGCTTATAAAAGAACTAATAATTTGACAGATTTATTGGTACAAAATCGGGTTTCTCAACCGCACGATAATTGGCTCATATCTAACACCCCGAAAGGGAATTTCAAATGCGGTGATTGCAATTTTTGTCAGTACCATTTAATAGGGAATTCTTTGCAGATTGGCTCCATACTACACCCCTTTAGGCACCATTCGATATATAAAGCTCTGCCGTACTACACTAATCCAGGTGCCATCCAGCAAATGCAGCTCTGCCGTTCCTTGCTAAACCAATGCATCTGGCATGGGAAGCACACTCACAACTATCCACATCACCAGGTGAGCCACACCAGGTAAGCTTCAGATTTGGTATTTGTTGTGTTCTAGCTGCACTCGCATGCACGCAGTGTGGCCCAAAGCCACATATGATATTTTCTATCAGGATGTACAGCATGCTCTGTAGCTTGTAAGTTATGTATATACAGTGGGGCAAAAAAGTATTTAGTCAGTCAGCAATAGTGCAAGTTCCACCACTTAAAAAGATGAGAGGCGTCTGTAATTTACATCATAGGTAGACCTCAACTATGGGAGACAAACTGAGAAAAAAAAATCCAGAAAATCACATTGTCTGTTTTTTTAACAATTTATTTGCATATTATGGTGGAAAATAAGTATTTGGTCAGAAACAAACAATCAAGATTTCTGGCTCTCACAGACCTGTAACTTCTTCTTTAAGAGTCTCCTCTTTCCTCCACTCATTACCTGTAGTAATGGCACCTGTTTAAACTTGTTATCAGTATAAAAAGACACCTGTGCACACCCTCAAACAGTCTGACTCCAAACTCCACTATGGTGAAGACCAAAGAGCTGTCAAAGGACACCAGAAACAAAATTGTAGCCCTGCACCAGGCTGGGAAGACTGAATCTGCAATAGCCAACCAGCTTGGAGTGAAGAAATCAACAGTGGGAGCAATAATTAGAAAATGGAAGACATACAAGACCACTGATAATCTCCCTCGATCTGGGGCTCCACGCAAAATCCCACCCCGTGGGGTCAGAATGATCACAAGAACGGTGAGCAAAAATCCCAGAACCACGCGGGGGGACCTAGTGAATGAACTGCAGAGAGCTGGGACCAATGTAACAAGGCCTACCATAAGTAACACACTACGCCACCATGGACTCAGATCCTGCAGTGCCAGACGTGTCCCACTGCTTAAGCCAGTACATGTCCGGGCCCGTCTGAAATTTGCTAGAGAGCATTTGGATGATCCAGAGGAGTTTTGGGAGAATGTCCTATGGTCTGATGAAACCAAACTGGAACTGTTTGGTAGAAACACAACTTGTTGTGTTTGGAGGAAAAAGAATACTGAGTTGCATCCATCAAACACCATACCTACTGTAAAGCATGGTGGTGGAAACATCATGCTTTGGGGCTGTTTCTCTGCAAAGGGGCCAGGACGACTGATCCGGTACATGAAAGAATGAATGGGGCCATGTATCATGAGATTTTGAGTACAAACCTCCTTCCATCAGCAAGGGCATTGAAGATGAAACGTGGCTGGGTCTTTCAACATGACAATGATCCAAAGCACACCGCCAGGGCAACGAAGGAGTGGCTTCGTAAGGAGCATTTCAAGGTCCTGGAGTGGCCTAGCCAGTCTCCAGATCTCAACCCTATAGAAAACCTTTGGAGGGAGTTGAAAGTCCGTGTTGCCAAGCGAAAAGCCAAAAACATCACTGCTCTAGAGGAGATCTGCATGGAGGAATGGGCCAACATACCAACAACAGTGTGTGGCAACCTTGTGAAGACTTACAGAAAACGTTTGACCTCTGTCATTGCCAACAAAGGATATATTACAAAGTATTGAGATGAAATTTTGTTTCTGACCAAATACTTATTTTCCACCATAATATGCAAATAAATTGTTAAAAAAAACAGACAATGTGATTTTCTGGATTTTTTTTTCTCAGTTTGTCTCCCATAGTTGAGGTCTACCTATGATGTAAATTACAGACGCCTCTCATCTTTTTAAGTGGTGGAACTTGCACTATTGCTGACTGACTAAATACTTTTTTGCCACACTGTATCTCATTCTAGGCAAATAAAAATTGTGGTAGTTAAAAAATCTGTGACAGTAGGTACTTTGTTAACAAACCACAAAAACAGTTGTTTTAGGAATCTTTGATTTACAAAACATATGCTCTGTCATATTTGATTTTTTTGGGCTGACCCATTTACCAGTAAGTCAAGACTTTTTTTTGTGAATTCTAAAGTCAGTTCTAATGATTGTGCTGTCAATACTTTAACTGTAATTACCATATAATAATTTATTATTAAATATAATTTAGGAAATCTATCTTAAAAAATCATTTTATAAGACCAATGTGCCCGTTTTCAGAACAGATTGTGTAATAAAATATTTAAATTTGCTGCAAATATATTTGAAGCATTTTACGTACATAAAGTGAATTTTATAAGTGTAATTTCCAGATATAGCTTCTTACAACTTGCTCTGAGGTAAGTGTAGAGAAATCCTCTTGTTTAATTCTTCATTGAAGCTTAAAAATAGCTCTTGACATTCACAGTGGAGATTGTTAATTTGCTATTCAGTGGGTACACATTACAAAAGAAGAAATATAATATACTATCTTTGTATAAGAAACGGAAAGGTTATTTATCATTATTATCATTATTCACTCCACCGAAACAAACTTTTCTTTATTTCTTAAACTTTCAATGTGGCTACAGTCAAGTAAGTTACATTGACTTAAACTTAAAAAAAAGTGGTATTGAATTACACTGCTTAATTCCCTTCTGCAATTAGACATTTTGTAGTGATTTTATGTGTTGATTGTATCAATAAAACTATTTTGCAGTATAAGCTTAAAAGGAGCTAATTAAGCCTTTTCATCAACCTTGGCACAAATCGTATTCGCTAACTGCAAGTCACTTGTTGAGTTCAACAACACACAATTATTACTGACAAGTTGAATACTACAGACTCCTTGATACATTACACAAGATCCCAGTCAGCCATTTTGATTAAGCTATTTTTTTAAATTATGATATTTTTCAAAGATTTATGTAAATGTCAACATCAATGGAAGGATTAAATATATAATTATTTTTTTTAAAGAAAGATTGTGAAAGAATCTGTATGTGATTCATTTTCATGAAAGGATTTGTTTGTAAATCTCATGGAGATAATATCAAGAACAAGATTAAAGCTTGTTTCCTCTATACAAATGGAAGGTAACAAGGACATAAAGCACCATGACTTCAATGACCACTAGGGTTTGGGACAAATAGAAATGGGTGAGAGATTTTCCTTTACTGTCTACTTTCAAAAGCAAAGGAATATGTATCACTGAATTATGACTTAACTAATTGCACTATATTTTAGGTAGTGTACTTCAAATATCGGTATATTTTGATATATTATCTGAAATAGAGTGCTGAGAGTCTTATAGTTTTTCTTATACCAAATTCCTTAATAGGATTGGTTGCCCTCTTCTGTACCTGCTTCAGGTATGTCATACTTATACACAAGGTCTGAAAATTATATAATGTATTTTATGTGTAGACTTTTGATTGGAATCAAAATCTTGATTTTGAATTTTGCATCTTTGCTTTAGATGTATATCACTATTGCCTTGGCTACAGTTATCTTTCACTAGTTACTGAAGTTAAAAGGATATTCCATCTCCAAGATCCCATCCCAATATATAGTATATAGTATATGTGATAATAATAATAATTATGGATGGGTGAACAATATCAGTAAACTTCGAGGTGTGTACCCAACACCTAGTCTCCATGGATTAACCCTGAACATGTAGTTCTCCAGAAAGTCTGTGTTACTGTTCTAGTTCGGCAGCCCGAACAAGGCTGCAGGCACAGACAATCAACAAGTTTTACTGTGTGAGCACTTCCGGTTCAATCACTGCAATGTCAAGTAATAGCATGGCTGTGATTGGCAAGCACACACTGTATTAAAAAAAAGACTCGCTATCTCATTTTTTTTTTATAACCAGTGCAGGTAAAAGCGACAGCTGTGGCCTACAGCCCCCAGCTGTTAGATTTATCTCAGATGTTAATCAAAGAGGGGTCCCCAAACTATTTTTTAAAATTATTTTTTAAAAATAATATAAAAAATGGCATGCCCCCCATTTTTTATAACCAACCAAGATACAGCGGACAGCTGGAGGCTAGTATTCTCTGACTGGGTAGGGGCCGTGGATCCATTGCCCTTCCCAGCCTAAAACAGCAGCCTGCTGCTGCCCCAGAAAATGCATGTCTATTAAATGAGCCAATTTTGGCTCTTTACTCAGGTCTTCCCACTTCCCCTGGTGCAGTGTCAAGTGGGGTAATAGTATTGGGGTTGATGTCAGCTTTGCAATGTCAGCTGACAGCAAGCCCATGGGTTAGTAAAGACAGGCATCTATAACATGCCCTCATAGCTAATCACATAGTCAAAAGTAATAAAGACAGAGAGAGAGACAGAGTAAAGTTCAAAACTTGAAATAACCACACAGACTATGTTATTTCAAATAACAACTCCCTGACCTTGTTCTACCCATGTATTCGCCCAAAATTAAATTAAAAAAGGAAATTGATACTTACCTTTCTGACAATAATCAACTAATGGCCATGTACTGTTAGGATGGTTTGGAGAGCGGTCACATCAGTGAAGCATTCTCTTTCCATGTCAGCCAGCTCACATTAAGTAGAGCATGAAAATGTGTCTGACTGGCGGAGACGTAATTTAGGCTACCACCGTTCACAGGCAGAGCTTCTCATGCTCTGATTAGTGTGTTGTGGCAGAGGTGAAGAGCGGTTGCATCACTGATGTGACTACACTCCAAACATCGGGATTGTCGTGGGACACGGCCATTAAAGGATTATCAGCAGAAAGGTGAGTATAGCTTTGCTTCTAAGTCTGAGAATACCAGCTCCCAGCTGTGTGCTTTAGCATGGCTGGATGTCAAAAATAAAGGGACAGGGGGGCGTGGCCTATCTGCTGATGGAGTAGGTCGCACAGAGTGGGAGCTCCTCAGCCAGGAACCTCAAAGCGGCACACTTCTACCTCTCAGGTGTCCTCTTCTGCCTTCACGACATCGGTGCTGGCTCCCGGTGCGTCGGTGAGTGCATGGCGAAATCCAGAGCGTCCAACCGCGATCCCCCTAGGAGAATTCCCGACTTCTTTGCAGCCACCCCGCAGCCACCGCCGGAATCCAAGATGGCGCCGTCCTCCCCCAGGGCTTCCCGCTCCTCACAACGCAACGCTCAGGCGTCGCGGTCCGGCGCTGCGGCGTCGCATCCAGATGGAACAGCGCTACATTCGGACGCAGCAGCGTCGCATTTTGGCGGAGCAGCGTTAAATTCAGGCGGCTCGGCGTCTGACGCAGCTGATGGCCCGGTGACCGCATCTCTCCTTAGGGGACTGCTTGGGGACCTTAGATCCTCCATCCAAGAGGACTTGCGTTCTATGCTGGCTGAGCTAAGAGGAGAGGTGGCGGAGCTGGGCAACCGCACGGACCGCCTGGAGCGCAAGATGGCGGAACTGGTCTCCTCTCATAATGAGCTCTGGGACGCACATGAATCCCTGCAAACCCTAGCTGCTAAAACCCACGCTAAAGACCTGGAAGATAGGTCCAGGAGAAATAACGTTAAACTGAGAGGCATCGAGGAATCTGTCCTGGCAGGGGATTTGAAGTCATTCCTGCAGGACTTTATGGCGGCAGCCTTACCGCAGTTCGCGCCAAAGGACTTCATAATAGACCGCGTGCATAGGATCCCTAAACCCTCTGGCCTGGGACCCTCCATTCCCAGAGATGTGCTGGCGCGCATACATTTTTTTGAGATAAAGGAGGACTTTCTACAGGCCCTAAGGAGAACCCCAGCGCTTCCTGAACGATTTGCAAACATCTCAGTCTTTCCGGATCTCTCTCCGGGCACTTTGGCTCTGCGGAGGACCTTCGCCCCCTACACTGCCATCCTCAGAGAGAAAGGCATCCTGTATCGCTGGGGATTTCCGACGAAGCTGCTCATTCGCAAAGATGGATCAATCACTACCTGCCTAACTCCGTCCCACGCGGCTTCGGCTCTCGCTAAATGGGGACTCCCGACTCCGGACTCCTCGAGTGCCGGGAACATTCCTAAGCATGGGTCTGACGGAGGTCCCAGGGCCCGTATCACACCGGACTGGGAGGAGGCCTGAGTCTACTGTATCTTTGGTTCCTGGCTATTTTCCCGCACGGATTTACTTGGTTTTTCTTTTTTTTCCTTTTTTAAGCTGCGTTGGTTTCTCGCTTGAGAGCTCCAGCAGCATCTGTTTGCCCCATAGGTGAACTGTTTTTTTGATTCTCACCTTCTGGACTCAGGATATTCCTGAATGGACCTTGGTCCGCTGGTTTTTTTGTTGTATGTCCTGTTTGTTTCCCTATGTTCTTTCTCTTCTGTTTCTGTTTTGCCCTTTCTTATGTCCTGCTATATTGACCACATGTTTTCTTTGCCTTTGCTCAGGTTATCAGTGTTTGAGGACTGTAAAACTGTTCTTATACCTTTTCAATGAGTATCTCACTGTATTCAATTAACGTTAATGGCCTCAACTCGCCGGGTAAGAGGTCTGTGGTTTGGAGTCAGTTGAGCAAATCCCGTCATGATATTTTATGTCTCCAGGAAACGCACTTGCTGGAATGTGATAACTCCAGAATGCAATCAGGTCTGTACCCGCATCAGTTTTTTGCCAATGGCCCGTCAAAAAAGGCGGGTGTAGCCATTTTCTTCAGCAGGTCCAACTCCTTCCAACTGGTTCGATCTATAGCGGATCCATTGGGTAGATTCATTGTGGTGTTGTGTCTCATTAATAATGCCCCATATACTATTGCCTCGATATATGCCCCTAATGTAGGCCAACTTAAGTTTTTGGAGGGTGTATTCAAAACTCTTAATGATATTCAACATGGGCACAAGCTGATAGCTGGTGACTTCAATGCCCCAATGTCCAAAGTCCTCGACTGCTCTGCCTCTTCACTGTCTAGATGTGAAGTCGGTCCTCTAGCTGACTCTTTCCACTTGCATGATGTCTGGCGGTACCTGCACTGCGGTGAGAGAGACTACACATTTTTGTCTCCCAGACACGGTTCTTATAGCAGGATCGATTTTGTGCTGGTGAATGACGTGGCTCTCCCTCACTGCATCGCAGCAGATATTGGCAGTATCACCTGGTCGGATCATGCCCCGGTGTCCCTTACCCTGAAGGACCCCTTGGCCATCAGACCCCCTGCGCGTTGGCGCCTTAATGCCCACCTCCTGGCTGACCAATCCAATTCCCAATGTATAGAGGAGGCCTTGGGAGAATTTTTTGCCTCCAATGACACTCCTGACATTGGTGACGATACCCTCTGGTTCGCCCACAAGGCGGTGATTAGGGGTCACTTCATCAAGCTAGCGGCAAAGGCTAAGAGGAAATACAATGCGGCACTTCAGGTAGCCTTAGACGAACTATCTCGCCTGGAATCTGCTCATAAACTTTCTCCTACTCCAGCGCTTCTCTCTGACCTTTCTAAAGCCCGCATACATGTTCGCAATCTCCTCCTCCATAAGGCTGAGAAGGCCCTGAGGAAAACCAGAGCCAAATTCTACACAATGGGGGATCGAGCGGGTGCTGTTCTGGCTAGACGTGTTAGGAAGAGAGAGGCCCAATCCAAGATCCCATTCTTGCTCCGGTCTGACGGCTCCCAGGTTCGCAACCCGATTCAGATTGCGGAGGAGTTTGCTTCTTATTATTCCTCGCTTTATGACCTCGGGTCTGACCTGGGGATTCCTCAACCTACGCGGGAGTCGATTTTGGCGTTCTTGAAGAGGGCTAATCTCCCCTCGGTCACTCAGGAGCAGCTCTCCTTCCTAAATTCCCCCATTGTCGAGTCTGAACTCTCGCAGATTATCAGAGAGGCCAATAAGGGTTCTTCCCCGGGGCCTGATGGCTTTCCCTTCTCCTACTATGCTCAGTTTTTTCCTGCCCTTGCCCCCTTTCTGTTGCGTCTTTTTAATAATTGGCTGGCGGTTGGTAGTATTAGGGCTGAGGGGTTGGAGGCTGCCATTGCGACTCTCCCCAAACAAGGGAAACCCACAACATCTCCGGGGAACTTCCGCCCGATAGCACTCTTAAACTGCGACGTTAAGATCTACGCAAAAGTCTGGGCCAATAGATTGTTCTCAGTCCTTCCTGATCTCATTCACCCCGACCAAGTTGGGTTTGTTCCTGGCAGACAGACGAGGGATGGTACCAGACGACTGATAGATCTCTTGGATGTGGTGGAGAGGGGGAGTCTCCCCAGTGTATTCCTGTCGCTCGATGCCGAGAAGGCGTTTGACAGAGTGCACTGGGGCTATATCGAGCTCACATTGGAGAAATTTGGGCTTACCGGGCAGATTAGCAAAGCGGTTATGGCATTGTATTCCAACCCATGCGCGTCGGTTCGATCGGCGGGATTCGGGTCTCGAACGTTTCCTATTAGGAACGGTACTCGTCAAGGCTGCCCCCTCTCCCCTATCATCTTTGCTCTGATCATGGAGCCCTTGGCCGCCATGGTCAGGCAGTGCGCGGCCATAAGGGGAATTGCGATTGGGGGAACCGAACATAAAATTGGTCTTTATGCCGACGACGTGGTCCTGACCTGCACCTCTCCCTTAACTTCATTGACTGCAATCACCACCATCCTATCTGAGTTTTCGGCGGTTTCATATTATAAACTTAATCTCACCAAATCCACAATTTTCCCCCTCTTCCTCCCCCCCCCCTTCAGATTCAAATTCAATCTCAATATGCTTTTATTTGGGCTCCCTTGGGCTTTACATATCTGGGCATCAAGATTACTAGGCTAGATAACATAAATTGCGTAAATTGCGAAGAAACTCTTTCGGAGGTCAGGAGGGGCATGGAGCAAATATCAAGCGCGTCTCTCTCGTGGATGGCCCGCATACAAACGGCGAAAATGCTATTCCTCCCCAAAATAATGTACCTCTTTCGGTGCCTTCCCCTTTTTATCTCCTCGAAGTTTATTTCGGCTTTTCAATCTTTGATAGACCGATTTATCTGGAATAAGAAGCCCCATAGGGTCAGGCGTCGGATTATGTCCCTTCCGTACTCTGCGGGGGGGTTGGGAGCTCCTGCGGTCCAGGCGTATTACAGGGCGGCGATCCTTGAGCCCCTTAAAATATGGTGGGAGGGGAACTCATGTTTGCCCTGGTTTCTGATTGAATCCCATTTTGCTCCCCAAAACTCGCTTAGATTGCTTTTGGAGCTCCAACTACTTCAAGTTCCTCCTGTGGGCCCCTGTCTCCGTTCTATTAGGAACGCATCTAAACTGTGGGCGCTCCTTAGCACTTCTCTCCTAACATTCATGTTTGACTATGTCTCTTTGCAGGCTGTGGAGTGTGCCATTGTCCACATTTCTCTTGCCTCCTGGACGAGGCGTGGGGTGCACCGGGTGGCGGACCTTTTCAGCTCGGACGGTCTCTTGTCGTTTGAGGACCTTGCAGGGAGATTTTCCCTCACTGGGTCTGACTTCTTTCAATACCTGCAGATTCGCAGCTTCCTCAGACCGTGGCGGTCATTCGGTGCACCCCCGCCTCTGACAGAGGACCCGGCCCATAGATTCTTCAGACCATCCACCATTGTGCCACATGGCATCTCCATAATTTATAAAGCCCTCATTTCATTTGGTTCTACTGACAAACTTCCTTTTATGTCTTCCTGGGAGTCAGCGTTGGGCTTTGAGGCTTCCCTGGAGGATTGGCAATTTGCTATGGTACACCCTTCTAGGTTCTCGTCTTGTTTGGGCCACTTGGAGCAGGTGAAAAAAATTCAGCTCCACTGGTACCTCACCCCCGCCCGATTGGCGAGGGTTTTCCCGGCTACCTCTCCGCGCTGCTGGAAGGGATGTGGCGCCCTTGGGTCCTCCTCTCATGTCTGGTGGTCGTGTCCGCAGGTCCGGGTCTTCTGGCGTGAGGTAGAGACTTTGATTGAGGATCTGATCCGTATGCCCCTTGTTCTGAGTGGCCAACTCGCTGTCCTGGGCATCTCCCTCATTGATCTCCCTGCCCCCCTGCGCCCCATAGTTTCTAATATCCTAGTGGCTGCTAGGCAATGTATCGCGAAGCATTGGAAGACCTCCGTTTCCCCCTCCAGAGCAGAGCTGATCTCCAGGATTGATTTACATTTTTGTTATGAGGTCATAATGGCAGGGGGTCTATCGAAAAGAGCTAAGGTCCTCTCGTGGTGGGACCCTTGGACGTCCTCGCCATTTGTATCTCAGTCTGCTCTTTCCCTTATTTAAACTGTTTGCTCCTACAATTCTGCTCTTGTTTTTTGGTTTTCTGCTTATTTCTTTTATCCTCTATGTGACACTGTATTTATGTATTTTGTATTGATTACATTGTGGTCCTTAATACGGTATGCATTGGATTTTTCCCCTGTTCCCCCCTTCCCTCCCCCCACCTTCCCTTTTCATTCTGATATGTTGTTTATTGTGAAAAATGTTCAATAAATACTGATTGGTTAAAAAAAAAAAAGTAAAAAAAAAAATAAAGGGACAGGCACAGACACCATCTGCTGAATACTCTCATCATCATACACCTTCTCTCGTTGCTATCAGTACTATTCTTATCAGCCAATGCCTGTGACGAGTGGTAACCTTTTTATCGCTGGTCCCAGCTGCTGGCTCTCATGCTGTCATCTGTGTGACAGAGTGGAAACTGCAGCATTTTGACCTGCAGTTACTAACTTACCCCCAATCATAGCCGGTGTTTCCTGTGCTGTCACACAGATGACAGTATGTGAAACGCTGGAGGTTCAAGCCACCCATTTGTTCTGGTACCCAAACCGAACATTTTAAAGTTCAGCTGAACCTGACTGACCCAAAAATCCATGGGTCCGCCCATAACTGATAATAATATTAGCACACCCCTCCAAGTTGAAATGTAGTATAGTTCTTCTGATTTGCTATTTTTCCTACAACATGGACAATGCAGAAGTTTGGATAATGTAATGCCAATGGCCCATGTCCCTATGTGACCTCTTTCCCTCCTGTCAGCAGGTACGTGGATATACTCACCACTCCGGCCGAGCTGTGGTGTCCCCACTCTCTTCTGTACTTCCTGCTGCCATGGTTCACCTGGGCCTGCGTATGCTGCACAGGTCTCCCGGCGGTGGGCCTTTTATGTGTAGACTTTGGAAATGTCCCCAGCTAATGGCTGAGAGGCATCAAGTATATACGGCACGCTCTCCTGTTGGGAGGTGCCTCAACAACCCCCATAGTTTCCCTACTGTGAATGTGCAAATAGTATGCTGCTAATGTCCCTGTCCTTGAGTTAGTTGGTATTGAACCTGAAGCTGCATCAGCAGCCCCTAAATCCAAAGCTACATTACCAGTCCCTGAACCTAAAACTGCATAAACAGTCTCTGAACCTGAAACCACATCAGGGGTCCCTGAACTTGAAACCGCATCGGCTGTACTTAAAGCTGAAACCGCATCACAGAATCATAGAATGTTGGAAGAGACGTCCAGGGTCATCATGTCCAACCCCCTGCTCAATGCAGGATTCACTAAACTACCTCAGACAGATGTCTGTCCAGCTTCTGTTTGAAGACTTCGATTGAAGGAGAACTCACCACTAGTCATGATCGAATTGGGAAATATTCGGATTTGGTAAAACTGGCACAAATAATTTCTGATATATATATATGTATATATATATATATATATATATATATATATATATATATATATATTCATAATGAATAATGAATAATATGAATAATGAATGCAAGTCAATGGGGAAGCCAAATATTTTTCTACTGGACCCAACAAACAGGTATGGGGGCATGAGGAAAATGCTGAAATGGAAGAGAAAGAGCTAAAAGTAAATGCAAACGGGATGGAGAGGATGCCTGCATACCTTTTGGACTCACATATGGTATCTGGGAATAAAGTTGTCAGACTATTGCGCCGGTTTTATGAATTTTGGAAAAGATCTACCAAACTAAACTAAAGGGGAAAAATGCTAAGAAACATTTTTTCCTTCATAATTACATGTATGTAATGTAAAATAAAAAAATAAAAAATATATACCTCTCTTTGAGCATATGTTCACACGGAGCATTTTGGCATTAGTTTTTCCATTAACCTTTACAATGCCATTTCAAACATGCCCATTTGAATTTTGGGCTTTGCCCACCACCACCATGTCCAACGGCATGCCATTATGCAGCCCTCGCTTACAATTTGCAGAGTGCCAGCAGATGCCGTGAAACCTTAGTTTGGTAAGGGTCCTCAGGTGGCACTGTATCATACATTTGGGAAAGCTCTCACTCCTACATTCAGGTGGTCCCTCCCTCATGCCCAATAGTTAGCAAGATAGTGGACAACATATTCCCCATTCCTTTACAATGCTACATCAAACATGCCCACTTGAATTTTGGTCTTTGCCCGCCACCACAACCATGTCCACTGCCATGTCATTATGCGGCCCTCGCTTGCAATTTGCAGAGTGCCAGCAGGTGCCATATAACCTGAGTTTGGCAAGGGCTCTCAGGTGGCCCTGAAACATACATTTGGAAGAGCTCTTACTCCTACATTCGGGAAGTCCGTGCCTCATGCCAAATAGACAGCCAGACAGTGGAATATATACAGTTGTGCTCAAAAGTTTACATAACCTGGCATAATTTTAACTTTCTTGGCCTTTTTTCAGAGAATATGAATGATAACACCAAAGTTTTTTTCTCCACTCCTGGTTAGTGGTTGGGTGAAACTATTTATTGTCAAACTACTGTGTTTTCTATTTTTAAATCATAATGACAACCCAAAACATCATAATCACCTGGATCAAAAGTTTAAATACCCTGGTGATTTTGGCCAGATAACATGCACAGAAGTTGACACAAATGGGTTTCAATTGCTACTAAAGAAAACATTCTCACCTCTGACCAGTTTGCTTGTAATCAGTGTGTGTGCATTAAAGTTGAGTGAGTTTCTGGGATCCAGACAGATGCTTGCTTCTTTCATCCAGCCACTGACGTTTCTGAATTGTGAGTCATGGGGAAAGCAAAAGAATTGTCAACGGATCTATGGGAAAAGATAGTTGGACTCTATAAAACAGGAAAGAGATACAAAAATATATCCAAGTAATTGATAATGGCAGTCAGCAGTGTTCAAACTGTGATTAACAAATAGAAAATCAGGGGCTCTGTAAAAACAAAACTACGGTCAGGTAGACCAACAAAAATTTTGTCCACAACTGCCAGGAAATATGTTCGGGATGCAAAGAAAAACCCATAAATAGCATCATAACATCAGCTGAAATACTGGACTCTCTGAAAGCTTGTGGTGTGGCTGTTTCAAGATGCACAGTAAGGAGGCACTTGAAGAAATATCGGCTGCATTGTTGAGTCGCCAGAAGAAAGCCATTACTGTGCAAATGCTACAAATTATCTCTTCTACATTAGACAAACCTGAAAACTTCTGGAACAAGGTAATTTGAAGTGATGAGATCAAAATTGATCTTTATGGCCACAACCATAAACATTACATTTGGAGAGAGGTCAACAAGTCCTATGGTGAAAGAACACCATTCCTACTGTAAAGCGCGCAGGTGGATCGCTGATGTTTTGGGAATGTGTGAGCTACAAAGACACTGGAAACTTGGTCAAAGTGGAAGGAAAGATATATGCAGCAGCATGTAAATACTGGAGGCAAATTTTCAATCATCAGCTGGAAGCTGCGCATGGGACGTACTTGGACTTTCCAACATGACAATGATCCAAAACACAAGGACAAGTTGACCTGTCAGGAACTGGAGTATTTTTTTCAAGAAGAGTGGGCAGCTTTACCATCTGAGAAAATAAAGAACGTCATCCACAACTACAAAAGACTTCAAACTGTTATTGATGTTAGAGGGGTCAATACACTGTATTAAGAAATGGGGTGTGTGAACTTTTGATCAGCATCATTTTGATGTTTTGTTTTGTCATTATGATTTAAAAAGAAAACACAGTAGTTTGACAATACATGGCTTCACCCAACCACTAACAATGAGTGGAGAAAATTTTTTGGTGTTATCATTAGTGTTGAGCATTCCGATACCGCAAGTATCGGGTATCGGCCGATACTTTTGTGATATCGGGTATCGGTATCGGATCAATAGGGATGTGTAAAATAGACTTTGTTAGTACACTGTTAAAACATCTTCAAACAGGCAGGATGAGGAGAAGTGGACAAGGATCGGACAATGGCCATTTCGTGCACCTGCGCTTCTACGGGTCCAGGCAAGGACCATGTTCCAATAAGTGTAAGGCTGCATCCTGAAATGGTCTGTGGAGCGCATTAACCCAGTCTTTTAGATGTGCTTAAAATGTATAGAATCTGGGCAATACCCTACCACTATATTTTTTAGGACACAAATTTAGAAAATTTAATTGAAGCAAACGTTTACTAAAGAGATGTAGGAGCCTGGAAAACCCAGCATTGGTCTTTGTCCAGCACCAGACAAAGTAAAGTGGTAATGAATATGTATGCCCTATCTGTTAGGGTTGGCGGAACGCACCGAATATATATTTATTAGAGGAAATTGGTGCATTCGCAACCCGGAATCCACCGTGCAGGAAAGCACCTGCAGCTAGATATGGCGGTACTATATAGTGGTATAAACAGACTCTGCTACTTCGCAGAGTTTGTTGGCAAAGATAACGCTGTGCCCTGTTTGACTCACAGAGGCACACAGCTACTTAGTAGAGTAGATGGTGGTCATGCAGTCAAATGCAAACATGAAACTCGCCCGCATTCTAGGGGCTTATTTCAGCCGCGTCCCTGAATACACACACACAAAACTCCTCGCCGGAGGTGTCAGCATTCTAGGGGCTTATTTCAGCCGGGTCCCTGACTGAATACAAAACATGACCACACTGGCACTGAGCTCATACATAAATTGACACTAGCGCATGGCCGTGCGGTCATGAGAACCCTTTATAGCTGTAGCACCTACAGGACCTTCCAAGAAGGAATGGAAGGCTGCCACAGAACTTGATCAGGTACAGGGCCATCCTGGAGGACCAAGGGAAGTTGCTGCAGTACCTGAGCATGTGACCCTTGATCTCCACTGAGAGATCTTGCCCTGGGCATGCTCAGTGTGTGCAAAGCAGGACTTAGTCCCGGAAAAGCCTGCTCGCTGCAGACCAGTGCAGGGTACAATAGTAAAGCCTGGAGAGGCAGCAGTAACCCTTTGCACAGTATCAGATTCAGTGAGATGCTGGGATTGACATCTCCGCTGAGCAGGCTCCACTGCGGCTGATGCAGAATGGGTGACCGCAGCAGACATGGTTCAAGATTCCCCCTGTGCAGCGGCGGGAACTCGACTCCTAAACAGACATACAGTATGTGCTGACGAGGGACAACTGAATGCTATGCTGGGACAATGAACTGGACGTGGTTGCTGACTGCTGTGTATGTGCAACTGCAGGTGGTGGGCAGTAGGCATCAGCGCCTGCTTTCTGGACGGCAGATTGGGTAGGCCATAACACAGGGGATGAGCCAGTGGTTTCAATGTCAGACACAGATTTTGTACCCAGACATTCTACCCACCTACTTGGTTACTGTGTATATGAGCAGTATATTGCGTACTCTAACAGAGGTATTATGTCAAATTTTCCTTTATAAAGGGATATGTGGGTAAGATTTTGGAACTAGCAGCATATACCGATCTGGCAACAATTTAGAGACCACTGCACAATTTTATAAAAATCAGATTCTCTACATGTCTGACAGCCATTCCATTCCAGTGTCAGTTGAATCCAACCAGAGTACACCTCATTCTTAATTAATGTGCTTCCGATTAGGTGATTATTACCTGAACTAAAACTTATTTACAGAAGGAAAGTATAAAAAAAACTGCTGTGGTGTTCACAATCTTCTTGCAATAGGACAAGATGGATGGAAAAACAAGTGCTAGTAATATCCCAAAAGTAATGGGAATGAAAAAATAACTTTTAACCATTCCAAAGGGGTTGAAAAGAATAATCTTGAGTGTGGAAAAGAAGGGCTCAATTCTGGCTTTACTAGCAGAGGGACACAGTGAGCGTCATGTTGCCTCCATCCTTAAACTTTCTTAGACGGCAGTCCATTACAACAAGCAGCAGACATTGGGGTCAACAAAGCTACAGACCGGCAGAGGATGAAAACCACTCTCCACTGACCGGAAAGACCATCATCTTTTTCGAATGTCACTCAGCAACCACAGGATTATATCAAAAGAAATGGCAAATGGCAGCTGGGGTGAAGTGCACGGCAAGAACTGTTCATAACAGGCTCCTATAGGCAGGACTCAAGTCATGTAAAGGTAGAAAAAGCCTTTCATCAATGATAAGCAAAGGAAAGCCAGGCTGGAGTTTGCCAAAGACCAAGAGGATTGGACCATAGAGGACTGGAGTAAGGTAATCTTCTCTGATGAGTCTAATTTTGTCTTGCACCCACTGTGAAATTTGATGGAGAATTGGTGATGATCTGGGGATGCTTCAGAGCTGGAATTGGGCAGGTTGCTATTTGCAAAGGACGTATGAATCAAGCCGCATACAAGGTTATCCTGGAGAAACAGTTGATTCCTTCTGCTCAGGCAATCTTTCCCAACTCTGAGGACTGTTTTTCTAGCAGGACAATGCACCATGCCACACAGCTAGGTCAATCGAGGTATGGATGAAGGACCACTACATCAAATACCTGTCATGGCCAGTCCTATCTCCAGACCTGAACCCCATTGAAAACCTCTGGAATGTAATCAAGAGGAAGATGGATAGTCACAAGCCATCAAACAAAGAAGAACTGCTTACATTTTTGTACCAAGAGTGGCATAAGATCACCAAAAGCAGTGTGAAAGACTGGTGGAAAGCATGCCAAGATGCACGAAAGCTGTGATTAAAAATCGTGATTATCGTACACAACCAGACCTGATTGGAGATTCAGCAGGGAGTGCCACTGATCGGTCGGCTCTTTTATCCCTTTCAACATCTCGTCTGCGTTGTGAACTTTATCATCTAAACAGATGAGCTTTATCAGAGCGTGCTGCCATTTTGCCAAGGCAGTGCTGCAGTCTTCCCAGCTGAGGAGCAATAGGGATGCTAGTTCTGCTGAGGATGAGGAGGAGAGACAGGAACTGGAATACCAGGAGACTGAAACACTGATTGAAGTTGGGTCCGCTATTCTTGGTTTGAGTAATATGTGTGATGTCCCAGCATCTGACTCTGTCCCAAACACCACCAGGTTCACCCAGTGTGCCATCACCATCCCCATCCACAAGATCTAGTCCATGTGTCTGTGGTTAGGTGGACCTTCCTTGTGACTGCGTTGGTTAGAGCATGGCTGATATTGTGAAACATGTGCTTCTGTAATGCGGGGACAGCACGCTGGAGAAAAATAGTGGTGGCTGGGAATCGAGTACTGTGGGATGCCACCGCCAAGAGGTCACGAATTGACTCAGTTCCCACAAGACGAAACAGCAACATTTCCAGGGCTAATAATCTGGCAATGTGGGTGTTTAACATTTGTGCCTGTGGTTTTGTGAAGAATATTTCTGTTTTCTTTGAAATGTCTGGGACAGGGACAACTGAATGCTGCACTGGGACCATGAAATGGACGTGGTTGCTGACTGTGGTGTCTGTGCAATTGCAGGTTGTGGGCAGGAGGCGCCTGCTTCATGGACAGCAGATTGGGAAAACCATAACACAGGGGAAGGACATTGGTTTCACTCTTAGATTTTGTACCCAGGTGTTTCACCCACCTACTGGGGTGCTTGGATGCCATGTGCTTTTGATCAATGGTGGTGCTCAGGTTGGCAGAGTTCTTGTCTTTTCTTAGCTTGGTTTGGCAGATGCTGCAAATTACAGTTGCTTTGTCTGAAGGACTTTCAAAAAAACTGCCAAACAAGGGAACAACACACACTTGGCCTGTTATCCAGCCGAGTGAGGGAGCTCTGTGGAACAGTTGACCGAGTTCTCCCTCTGGTCAAACCACTACTTCTTCTTGCCTGTTTTCGTGCTATGGATCTATCCCTCTCTGTATTGCAGTGCTCGCTAGGCGTGCCACTGTGCCAGGTGGTACCTCTTCAGACATTAAAGGGAATTTGTCACCTCATTTTTGCACATAAGCTGCGGCCACCGCCATTAGGGACTTATCTATAACATTCTGTAATTCATTTTTTAATGTGTGTGAGATCTGCAGACAGCTTCATATCAGCCCCAAAGAACTACAATGTGGGATATGGTGGGCTGTACCATGTTTTGCAACAGAATTTTTTATTACCGTGCGTTTGGCCAATGGTTCACTTTCCAACAAGACAATGACCCTAAGCAAAAAGCTAAAATAACAAAGGAGAACAACTCTGTGACCATTCTTGACTGGCCCAGCTAGAGCCCTAACCTAAACCCAATTGAGCATCTCTGCAGAGACCTGAAAATGACTGTCCACCAATGTTCACCATCCAACCTGACAGAACTGGAGAGGATGTGCAAGGAAGAATGGCAGAGGATGCTCAAATCCAGATGTGGAAAACTTGTTGCATCATTCCCAAGAAGACTCATGGCTGTACTAGCTCAAAAGGGTGCTTCTACTCAATACTGAGCAAAGGGTCTGAATACTTATGACTAGGGTTGAGCGACTTTTAGATTTTTAGGGTCGAGTCGGGTTTCGCGAAACCCGACTATCTCAAAAGTCGAGTCGAGTGAAATCGGCCGATTATCGCGAAAAGTCGGGGATCGACCGAAACACGAAACCCAATGCAAGTCAATGGGGGAGCATAGTCGGCAGTGAGTGGAGGCCAGGAAAACACCTACTGTGCCCATTTTAATGGCAAAAACATCCATTCTTGTTACTGAAGCTTGTCAATCTTAATTTACCTTATAATAATAGTAAGGCATTGGAAATTGGGGGTCATTTGGCTAAAGTTGTGGGGGGTAGGGCTGGTTCAAGTATTTAATGGGCCCAGGAAATCTGGACCACGTCACGGCAGTGGAGCAGGGAGAGGTAAGTATTTAAACTTTGCAAGTGCTGTTATCCTGAGCAAGCAGGGGGGGCCCACTCGTTGGCATTGGCACTGGCACAGGGCCCCTCAAAGTACGGCGGTGTGTTTGCACGGCGGGGGCGCCTCCCACCGGCAGCGACACTTTTACATACTATGAGGGACCCTGTGCCAGTGACGTCGCCAACGAATATTCCCCCCCTCTCACCTGATGAAGGAACCTGCACTTTCATCTGCACCTTCCTCTTTGTCCCCGTGTAAGGTGGTATGGTATGCGGGAAGGGGAACCTGACTTTCAGCAGGGACATATTCTGGCTGTATAGTGTGCACGGGGAATGTAGCATTCTGGGTCAATGTACCAGCAGAGTCATCTAGCACTGGCTGGGCAATGGGCAGGATGAGGAGGAAACACAGATATAGGCCCAAATAATAAAGTGGGCTAAATGCAGTTCAAAATTGGTAACAGGACTAACCAGGGGGCATTGCTTTGTTCAGTGGAGTACAACAGTAATAAGACACAGTGAGTAGGCCCAAATCAGTAAGTAGGCTAAATGCAGTTCAAATTGGTAACAGAAGTAAACAGGCGGCACTGGTTTGTTCAGTGTAGGAGAACATCAAGCAGAGGTGTATCTAGGGCTTCTGGCACCCGGGGCAAGAATTCATTTTGGCGCCCCCCCCCCCAGGACATATGCGATTTTCACACTTAGTCATGTACCGACGAGCTCCTCTCCCTAATGCTCTCAATGTTCAGTGAAAAACGGAGAAGCAGAAGAGAAGCTCGTTGTCACAGGACCGTAAGTATGAAAGTCGCATATGAGAGAAGTGTCCATGTGACGACTACTGGAACCTGCAGAGCTGAATCCTGACATCGCAGCTTCTGAATTCTCACAACTAATGTGCTGCACATTTTTAGGATTCTCCCTTGCCTGTGGACAGTCATGTCAGCACAAGTATGTGATTTGTATACTTCTGGCCACATTCCGACTAGACGTGTCTGACCTCGCTCAGTTAATTTTCATTGAGTGAGGCCACACATGTCTAGTCAGCATGTGACCGCATGTATGTAAATCGCCAGCATGAGAGAATTCTGACAGTGTGCAGTGCGCACTGTGAGAACTCAGAAGTCTGCCCTCGTTCCCCAATACTGTTTCCTCATACATGCCAACCCATTCCCCTGTACTGTTTCCTCATATATGCCCCCCCATCTCCCCCTTTGCTCTTCATTTTGTGTCCTTAAATCCCCCCATCTCCTCTCCAAATCTCCCCCACACAATAAATCCCCCATTCCCCACACAACTCCTCATCATTCCCCCATTCCCCACACAGCTCCTCATCATCTCCCCATTTCCCACACAGCATCTCATCATCTCCCCATTCCCCACACAGCATCTCATCATCTCCCAATTCCCCACACAGCGTCTCATCAGCCCCCATTTCCCACACAGGGTCTCATCAGCCCCTATTCCCCAGACAGCTCCTCATCATCCCCCTATTCCCCACACAGGGTCTCATCAGCCCCCATTTCCCACACAGTGTCTCATCATCTCCCCATTCCCCACACAGCGTCTCATCATCCCCCATTTCCCACACAGTGTCTCATCATCCCCCATTTCCCACACAGGGTCTCATCAGCCCCTATTTCCCAGACAGCTCCTCATCATCCCCCTATTCCCCACACAGTGTCTCATCATCCCCCCATTTCCCACACAGCGTCTCATCAGCCCCTATTCCAAATGCGTCCTCATTCCCTTGTACCCTGGGTCCACCATGGTGCAGCTCCTCTCCTCACATGGCTCCATGCTGCAGCCCCTTGGTCCTCTCTTCGCACGGCTCCATGCTGCAGCTCCTCATTTCCGGATTCTCTTCTCCACCAGCAGCTTCCTGCAATTGACTCCTCCCCCTCAAGAAATCAACTCCAGTTTAGACGCTGCCCTGCAGTCAGATCTTCAATTGTACTCTGTCTAAGATACGAGTACAACTGAATACTGGGAGCCGGCGCGCTGCAGCTTCTCTGTGCCGGCTGTCAGCTTGACAGTCGGCACAGAGAACAGCTGACTCCCAGTCCGGGGGGCGGCAGAATGCAGCTGCTGGGGGAGACACTGCGGACCGCCGCGTTAGGTGGCCCGACTGCGCCCCCCTGCCAGCTGCGCCCGGGGCAAATGCCCCGGCTGCCCCCCCCTAGATACGCCACTGACATCAAGGAGCGGCAGACACTATTAGTAGGGCCAACAAAACAAGTAGGCCAAATGCAGTGTTATAGTAAAAACAATTTAACGAGAGCTTGAAGATAGAAGCTAGGGAGAGGCAACCTGGAGAACACCTTGGAGCGGAAGACACCGTTTGTAGAACCCAGACCCAACTTGTAGGCCTAATGCAGTGTGGTTTAAACAACTACTTAACGAGAGCTTGAAGATAGAAGCTAGGGAGAGGCAACCTGGAGAACACCTTGGAGCGGTAGACACCGTCTCTACATCCCAGACCCAACTTGTAGGCCTAATGCAGTGTTGTTTCAACAACTACTTAACGAGACCCTGAAAATGGAATTTCAGGACAGGAAACCAGAAGAACAGCACGGAGCGGCATACACAATTAGTAGGCCCCAACCAAACTAGTAGCCCCACTGCAGTTGTTCAATTAAAAAACTATTTAACAAGAGCCTGAAGATTGAAGCTCAGGAAAGGCAACCAGGAGAACACCTTGGAGCAGCAGACACTGTTAGTAGGCCTCAAACAAACTAGTAGCCCCACTGCAGTTGTTCGATTAAAAAACTATTTAACAAGAGCCTGAAGATTGAAGCTCAGGAAAGGCAACCAGGAGAACACCTTGGAGCAGCAGACACTGTCTCTACAACCCAAACCCAACTTGTAGGCCTAATGCAGTGTTGTTTCAACAACTACTTAACAAGAGCTTCAAGATAGAAGCGAGGGAGAGGCAACAGAGAGAACACCTTGGAGCGGAAGACTCAGTTTGTAGACCACAGCAAAACTTGTGGCCCCAATGCAGTTTTATAATTCTGACAAGCTGAAAATCAGCCTTTTTTTTTTTTAAGAGGAGGACAGCTGTTTTAAGTGGCGCAGACAGACACTGCTAGTAGGCCTTACACCACAAAGTAGGCTCACTGCAGGTTGAAAAAAGTTACATGGGTACACGGTTGGCATTGTTGTGCTCAGCGGAGGACAAATGGAAGGAGGGACCGCAGACAGACTTAGTAGGCCTAAAATTTAAAAAAATAGGCTCAAATCAATTTGAATTATCTTGCAGGGGTACACAGACAGCATTGGTGTGGTCAGCGGAGGACGATTGGAAGGAGTGTCTGACACAGTTAGTACTCCCAAAAAATAAATAGATGTTAATGTCTCGCAAAACAACAAAACCAAAAAATAAAAGGGTGGCATACTTAGGTACAGGGGTGGGCTCCTCTGCTGAGTTTCAGACATAGTAAATTGGCGCTAAGTATTTACTGGTGTCAATATAGGACACTGACCCTGACTATTTGAACTAGCATCATACATGTCAACAAATTGGTATTGTCAGTGCCAGGCATTGAAGGATGTCAGCGCATAGACTAAACTTTGGTGGAGCTGTGAGAGATAATTTTGCAAGTGGTAGAGCACTGTTTGAGCTGGGGGGGAAACTCTCTTGTGGCCTGGCGGTACAGGCCCAGGGCCCCTCATGTTACAACGGTGTGTCTGACGTTGGTTGCGCGCCACCACCGCCAGAGACACTTTATTGTACTATGAGGGACGCAGTGGCAGTGCCATTGACCAAAAGCGGGCACACCCACCTCTTCAGACAAACGGCACTCTCACGGGTACTTGCGCCAAGTGGCGAGACCACGGCCCCGTGGGGGGAGTTAGCCCATTTAGGGAGGTGTAAATATGTCTTATGCTGGACAGCAGCTGCTGCATATTAAGAGATTGGAACAGTCAGTAAGACCAGTCCACAAGCAAGACCTTTTTATAGGAAAGCTAGGTGTCAGCCGGGAAAGGTGGGGCAAAACAATTCGAAATCCATGAGTGGTTCATTTTAATGAAGGTTAGATCATCAACATTTTGGGTAGCCAGACGAGTCCTTTTTTCGGTCAATATTGAACCAGCAGCACTGAATACTATTTCTGATAGCACACTAGCTGCTGGGCAAGCAAGCTCCTGCAATGCATATTCTGCCAATTCAGGCCAGGTGTCTATTTTGGATGCCCAGTAATCAAATGGGAATGACGGTTGAGGGAGAACATCGATAAGGGATGAAAAATAGTTAGTAACCATACGGGACAAATGTTGTCTCCTGTCACTTTGAATTGATGCTGCAGTACCTGTCCTGTCTGCGGTCATTGCGAAATCACTCCACAACCTGGTCAGAAAACCCCTCTGTCCAACGCCACTTCTGATTTGTGCACCTCTAACACCTCTGCCCTGTTGCCCCCTGCAACTCGTGTGAGAACCATCACCGGCGCTGTGTGCTGGGAATGCCTGAATCAAACGGTCTACCAGAGTTGCTTGTTTGGTTGCTAATATTTGTTCGAGGTTCTCATGTGGCATGATATTTTGCAATTTGCCTTTATAGTGAGGATCAAGGAGGCAGGCCAACCAGTAATCATCATCGGTCATCATTTTAATAATGCATGGGTCCCTTTTGAGGAAACATAAGGCATAATCCGCCATGTGGGCCAAAGTTCCAGTTGTCAAATCTGCGGTTGTGCTTGGTTGAGGGGCAAATCTACGACACTTGTCTCCCTCAAAAAACCTGAACCTGGCCTTGCAACGCCACCAGTTTCTACTGGCCCCGGAGAAGCTTCCTCATTCAAAAAATACTCATCCCCATCATCCTCCTCGTCCTCCTCCTCTTCGCCCGCTACCTCGTCCTGTAGATTGCCCAGACCAGACAATGGCTGACTGTCATCAAGGTTTTCCTTTTCTACTCGGCTGCAGACGCCTGCTCCTTTATGTGCGTCAAACTTTGCATCAGCAGACACATTAGGGCGATGCTCATGCTTATTATGGCGTTGTCTCCACTAACCAGCCATGTGCATTCCTCAAAACACTGAAGGACTTGACACAGGTCTTGTACCTTCGACCACTGCACACCTGACAAATCCATGTCTGCCATCCAACTGCCTGCCCGTGTATGTGTATCCTCCCACAAATACATAACAGCACGCCTCTGTTCGCACAGTCTCTGAAGCATGTGCAGTGTGGAGTTCCACCTTGTTGCAACGTTGATGATTAGGCGATGCTGGGGAAGGTTCTGCATACGTCTGGAGTGTACGGGCGAATGGCGGATATGCATGCAAAGTCTGCGCACTTTGAGGAGCAGGTCGGGTAACCCTGGATAACTTTTCAGAAAGCACTGCACCACCAGGTTTAAGGTGTGAGCCTGGCAAGGAATGTGTTTCAGTTGGGAAAGGGCTATGGCAGCCATAAAATTCCTTCCGTTATCACTCACTACCTTGCCTGCCTCAAGATGTACAGTGCCCAGCCATGACTGAGTTTCTTTCTGCAAGAACTCGGACAGAACTTCCGCAGTGTGTCTGTTGTCACCCAAACACTTAATTGCCAATACAGCCTGCTGACGCTTGCCACTAGCTGTCCCATAATGGGATACCTCGTGTGCAACAGTGGCAGCTGCGGATGGAGTGGTTGTGCGACTGCGGTCTGTGGACGAGCTCTCGCTTCTGCAGGAGGACGAGGAGGAGGGGGGCGAACGCCTGCAGCCAACTGTTTCCTAGACCGTGGGCTAGGCAGAACTGTCCCAATATTGCTGTCCCCTGTGGACCCTGCATCCACCACATTAACCCAGTGTGCCGTGATGGACACGTAACGTCACTGGCTATGCCTACTGGTCCATGCATCTGTTGTCAGGTGCACCTTTGTACTCACAGATTGCCTGAGTGCATGGACGATGTGGTCTTTTACATGCTGGTGGAGGGCTGGGATGGCTTTTCTCAAAAAGAAGTGTCGACTGGGTAGCTCGTAGCGTGGTACAGCGTAGTCCATCAGGGCTTTGAAAGCTTCGCTTTCAACTAACCGGCAGGGCATCATCTCTAATGAGATTAGTCTAGCAATGTGGGCATTCAAACCTTGTGTAAGCGGATGCGAGGATGAGTACTTCCTTTTCCTAACGAGAGTCTCATGTAGGGTGAGCTGTACTGGAGAGCTGCAGATGGTGGAACTAGCGGGGGTGCCGGTGGACATGGCAGACTGAGAGAGGGTTAGAGATGGTATTCTTGCTGGTGCCCTACATGCAGTGTTTCCTACCACGAACCTGGTGATTCCCTGACTGCTTTGGCCTGGCGACGAAACCTGCACATTTACTGCAGGTGGTGCGGGAAATGGTGGGCTTACAGTGAGGGAAGGGATGTAGCGTTGCTGACTAGCTTCATTGGCCGAGGGTGCTACAACCTTAAGGGATGTTTGGTAGTTAGTCCAGGCTTGCAAATGCATGGTGGTTATATATCTACGCATGCAACTTGTATTTAGACTTTTAAGATTCTGACCTCTGCTTAAGGTAGTTGAACATTTTTGACAGATGACTTTGCGCTGATCATTTGTATGTTGTTTAAAAAAATGCCAGACTGCACTCTTTCTACTATCGGATACCTTTTCAGGCATTGCAGACTGAGCTTCTTTAACCGGATGGCCACGCTGTCCTACAACTGGTTTTGGTTTTGCCACGCGTTTTTGGCCAGATTCGGGCCCGGCTGATGGAACCTGTTGCGATGTTGATGCCTGCTGCGGCTCCTCCTCCTCCGCTTCAGAGCTACTGCCGCCTGCACCCTGTTCCCCCAATGGCTGCCAATCGGGGTCAACAACTGGGTCATCTATGACCTCCTCTTCTATCTCGTGTGCAACTTTGTCTGTGTCACCTTGTAAGCCTGTGGTATAGCGTTCGTGACGGGGCACCATAGTCTCATCAGGGTCTGATTCTGGATCAGTACACTGCGAGGGCAATGTTCTGCTCTGAGTCAAAGGAACAGCATAGTAATCTGGCTGTGGCTGTGCATCTGTACACTCCATGTCCGATTCAACTTGTAATGGACATGGCCTGTTACCGTTCCTGGGTTAGAAAGTGAAACAGTTATGTGTAAAGAGCTCCATCGAGTAACCCGTTGTGTCGCCTGACGCATCCTTCTCTGTTGTTCTTGGTGAAGAAGACAAGGAAGCGACTTGTCCCTGACCGTGAACATCCACTAACGATGCGCTGATTTACATTTAGCAGTTTCAGAAGAGGAGGCAAAAGAGCTAGAGGCTGAGTCAGCAAGGAAAGCCAAAACTTGTTCCTGCTGCTCCGGCTTTAAAAGCGGTTTTCCTACTCCCAGAAAAGGGAGCGTTCGAGGCCTTGTGTAGCCAAACGATGAACCTGGCTCAACAACTCGAAACTTAGGTGCTATATTGCTTTTCCCACGACCACCTGATGCTCCACCACTGCCATCATTACCAGCTGGCAATGACCGCCCACGGCCATGACCTCTTCCACCAGACTTCCTCATTGTTTGAAAAACGTAACCCAACTAATGGTATTTGTTACTGTAAAACCAGTTACAAGGTGAATTCAAACTTCTGTTGGATTTATATATCCCTTTATAGGTGGGTGAGACTGCAGGGAAAATCAGGCCCAATGTATAACAGTACACAGCTTCAGTGGCAGACAGATATGCCACTAACAGGACTGACGCTGATGCAGACACTACCAATAAAAATCTCCCCCTTTTTATTTTTTCTAGGAGAATATTGAAGAAATGTGGCCCACTCTTACACAGTATATGTTCTGTGGCACAAAATTAGAGACAGATGCCACACACAGCACTGGCAATGAGGCAGAATTGCCAATCTTAATCTCCCAATATTTTTTTTTTCAGGGAGAATTGAAAAGAAATCTGGCCCAGTATTACACACTAGGTTTAATGTGGCACAAAAATTGAGACAGGTGGCACACACAGGACTGGCACTGAAGCAGAAATGCCAATCTTAATCTCCCACTGTTTTTTTTTCAGGGAGAATTTAAAAGAAATCTGGCCCAGTATTACACACTAGGTTTAATGTGGTGCAAAATTAGAGACTGATGCCACACACAGCACTGGCACTGAGGCAAAATTGCCAATCTTAATCTCCCACTATTTTTTTTTTTATTTATGGGAGAATTGGCAAGAAATCAGGCCCACTGTTAGACTGTATGCTTTCTGTGCCAGAAAATGAGACACAGATGCCACACACAGGACTGCCACTGATGCAGATTTGCCAATTTTAATCAGCAACCTTTTTTTTTTTTCTTCAGGGAGACTAGTGAATAAATCTGGGCCACTGTATTAGACTATATTTTCTGTGGCAGAAAGTGGCTTGAAGAGATATAACGAAACAAAAAAAAAAAAAAAGGGACTGTCCTACAATTACTATCTCCCTGCAGTAATCTCAGCAAAGTATGGCAGGCAGCAATAACAAGGAGTGGTCTGCTGCACAAAAAAGTCAAAAGTGTGGACAAACAAACAAGATAGCTGTGCAGAAAGGAAGGAGCAACAGGATTTGTGCTTTGAAAAAAGCAGTTGGTTTGCACAGCGGCGTACTAACAGCAATGCAGCTATCAGGGAGCCTTCTAGGGCAGCCCAATGAGCTACAGCGCTGAGGGAAAAAAAATGTAGCCTCCACTGTCCCTGTAAACAAAAGGTGGTGTTGGACAGTGGAAATCGCTACAGCACAAGCGGTTTGAGGGTTAATGTACCCTGCCTAACGCTATCCCTGCTTCTGACGAAGCGGCAGCAACCTCTCCCTATGCTCCGATCAGCAGCAGTAAGATGGCGGTCAGCGGGAACGCCCCTTTATAGCACCTGTGACGCCGCAGAAAGCAAGCCAATCACTGTAATGCCCTTCTCTAAGATGGTGGGGACTGAGACCTATATCATCACGCTGCCCACACTCTGCGTCCACCTTCATTGGCTGAGAAATGGCGCTTTTCGCGTACTTGAAACATGACTTTGGCGCAAAAGTCGCGTACCGCATGGCCGACCTCACACAGGGATCGGGTCGGGTTTCATGAATCCCGACTTTGCCAAAAGTCGCCGACTTATAAAAATGACTGACCCGTTTCGCTCAACCCTACTTATGACCATGTGATATTTCAGTTTTTCTTTTCTAATAAATTTGCAAAAATTTCTATATTTCTGTTTTTTTTCAGTCAAGATAGGGAACAGAGTGTACATTAATGAGAAAAAAAATTAACTTTTTTGAATTTAACAAATGGCTGCAATGAAACAAATACTTTCCATACCCACTGTATATACAGTATGTATATTTTTTTTATAAAATTCAAAGGAAATGTATCATATTTAACTTTTATTTTATCTTCAACTTGCTTACCTGTTCACAATAACAGTAATTTTGACAATGAGTGCCCAAACTTTTATATGGCACTGTAAGACCTATAGCCTTATATAGTTTTTTAACACATTGCTACTTTTGCACAATAAAATCAATATTTAAAAGAAAATAAATGATTTTTGCATTGCTGTATTCTGAGAGCTGTAGTATATTTTTATTTTTCTGCCAATATAGCTGAGTGAGGGCTTGTTCTTTTGAAGGACAAATTTACATCTTTGATTACATCAATTATTTTTGCATATGACTTTTATTTGCTTTTTATTTCATTTTTAGCATGTGAGTGTAATGAAGAAGCTGAATTTGTGAATTTGGGGATTTTTTTAAATTTATTTTTCACCGATTTCACATATAAGATAAATAATGTTACACAATTCCATCTAAGGTTGTGCCTGAGGCAGCAAACAATGTAGTATTGTTATTGTTTTTATATTGTAGCATAGCTAAAGTGTGTATAGTCGTTGGGAGGTATGTGTCACATAAGTGCCTTGTTGCTGTAATGTAGCCTAAAGTATTTCTTTGTTGTACATAACCATGTATATATATGTGTTTCAGGACCTGTGGTGATGTCAGACCACATGGCTAATCATGTGATGGGTTACTGGGTGTGGTTAGCTCTATATAAGACAGGCTAATGCTTAACACAGCAGATATGTGTGGAGGTGAAACCCTCCTGAGTGTGTGAAGGCTCCAGGACTGAGCCTGATGGACTGGACACTTTGTTTTCTTTTCCTGAGCTAAAGGCTATTTGTTTGCTGTTATTTTGCCATGTGGTTTATGAAGTAATAAACCCTGTGAACTTTTAAAGGAACGTGCCTCCTGAGTGTCAGCCGTCGCACCTGAGTGAGTGAAATCCCTACAATTGGTGGTAGACGTGCGGGCAGCGTTCCTAGCGGAAGACGTAAGTCTATTATTGAATGTCCTGGATCAAGTCTGTTGTAAGCCAGCAAGCATTGCCTGGGAAAATGGAGGACCTGCTGAAACACTTGGTCCAGTTGCAGTCACAGCAGGAGCAATGGCAGCAAGAGACCAACAGGCTGTTGATGCAGCAGATACAACAGAGCCAGCAGGAGCAACGGCAGCAGATGCAGCTTCTGGCAACCGCCATCCAGGGCAGGACGAGCGCCCCAACCTCAGGTCTGGCTGATGACACCCACGTCCGGAAGACGGTAAGACGCGCATTGCAGAAAATGACTCCCGGGGATGATGTTGAGGACTTCCTGATGGTGTTTGAGAGGGTCGCTGAGAGGGAAAATCTTCCGCCAGAGCAGTGGGCAGAGGCACTGGAGCCATACCTGGCGGGAGAACCCCAGAAGGCGTACTATGATTTGACCTTGCAGGATGCCAAAGAGTATCACAAATTGAAAGTTGAGATTCTCGCATGTTTGGGGGTGACACTGACTGTCAGGGCACAGTGAGTTCACTGCTGGGCCTATCACCGGGACAAACCGCCTCGCTCTCAAATGTTTGACCTGTTGCACCTGGTCCAGAAATGGCTGCAGCCAGAGTCGTGTACACTTGCACAGATGGTGGAACGAGTGATGATGGATTGGTTTGTGCATTCCCTCCCGAGGTCCATACAGACTTGGGTTGCCCAGGGTGATCCCCAGAATGCCGACAAACTGATCGGACTGGTTGAGAGATACCAAGGGTTGGAAGGCTCCTCTGGGAAGCAACCCATGCCGTGCTGGGGTTCCCAGAAGGGAGCTGAGTCCCAAAAAGGGGTGGCGCGTCCAAGGTCACAAAGGGCAGAGGAGGTGGTGCCCAAGGTCCCTATGGGTGATATTATTTGTTGGAGGTGCCACGGGCCAGGACATATAGCTGCCCGTTGTTCACAGACCACTGAGCAGATGGACTGCAGCATGGGACACCGTTGTTCATACTATGCGTATCCAGCCTGCAGTGTGAACTCTCCGCCCAACAAGGGACCTCAAGCGTATCCCATAAAGGTGAACGGTTGAGCAGTAACGGCACTGTTAGACTCAGGGAGCCTAGTAACCCTGGTGAGGGCCACTTTTCCTCTCCACCTGCTCCCGGGAAAGAAGGTCAAAGTGCGGTGCATACATGGTGATGCAAAGGACTACCTTATGGCCAGGGTGGACATTGAAACGGCATGTGGCACTGAGTCCCACATAGTCAGCGTCGTGCAGGACTTCTTGCACCCTATAATTATTGGCTGGGATTTCTGTTTGTTTTGGGATTTGTGGGGAAAAGGTTCTGAGCTCCCTAGCAAGAGTAGGTAACCAATGAACCCTGGAAGGGTGTCGCCACACACGGAGTCAGACAGGTTTCCTTTTTGTGTTCTGGTTGGGGATGAGGAGGAAGTGTCCCCTGCATCTGACATTCTGGAGTTAGAGGTAACCGGTGAAAATTTTGGGACTGCCCAACATAGGGACCCCACTCTGAGGGAAGCCTTTAATAATGTCACAGTTATTGACGGGGTGGTACAGGAGCCGGGGGCAGACACAAGATTTCCCCATTTTCTGATGAGTGGGGAGTTGTTGTACCGGGTCATGAAAATAAGGGAGGAGTTGGTAGAGCAGTTGGTAGTGCCGGGTCCATATAGACGGAAGGTGTTGGACATGGCCCATTCACACATCTTGGGTGGACACCTAGAGGTGGAAAAAACGCAGGAGCGGGTTGTGCAGAGGTTCTATTGGCCTGGGTGTCTCCGGGAAATAGTGAACTATTGCAGGTCCTGCCCTACATGTCAGATAACTGCTCCCACTCCTCATTTCCGGAACCCCCTTGTGCCACTGCCCATTATTGAGGTGCTGTTCGAGAGAATTGCCATGGACTTGGTTGGTCCCTTAGTTAAATCAGCCCGGGGCCATCAGTATATATTAGTCATCCTGGTCTATGCCACATGCTATCCTGAGGCAATTCCCTTGAGAAATTCTTCCTCGAAGAGTATAGCCCGCGAGTTGGTCCATGTCTTTTCCCGGACAGGTCTGCCGAAGGAGATCCTGACTGACCAGGGGACACCTTTCATGAGCAAGGTGATGAGGGAGTTATGCAAAGCCCTGAAAATCTCCCAGTTGAGGACCTCGGTGTACCATCCCCAGTCAGATGGCCTTGTTGAGAGATTTAACAAGACACTGAAGAGCATGCTGAGAAAAGCTATAGAGAAAGATGGTAGAGACTGGGATTGTCTCTTACCCTATTTGATGTTTTCCATTCGTGAAGTTCCACAGGCCTCCACAGGGTTCTCACCGTTTGAGCTTCTATATGGCCGACATCCGCGAGGACTCCTGGATATAGCCAAGGAAACCTGGGAAGCCGAAGTCACGCCCCACAGAAGCGTCATTGAGCATGTGGCCCTGATGCAGCAGAGGATTGCAAAGGTGATGCCTATCGTGAAAGAACACCTCCTCCAGGCACAAGAAGCTCAGGCCAGAGTCTACAACCGGTCTGCAAGAGTGAGGCAGTTCGATCCGGGAGACCGAGTTCTTGTGTTAGTTCCGACGGTGGAAAGCAAGTTCTTGGCCAAATGGCAAGGGCCATATGAGGTTGTCGAGAAACTTGGTGAAGTAAATTATGAAATTCACCAACCAGGAAGACGGAAACCATTCCAAGTATACCATGTCAACCTCATCAAGCCGTGGCAAGATAGAGAGCCGACAGTAACTCCATCGTTGGTAAGCAACCCAGAAGGTGAGGTTGGAGCGGTTACTATAGCGGAGACGCTATCGAAGACCCAGAAACAGCAGTGCCGGGAGTTACTCCAGAAAAACAGGGACCTGTGTTCAGAGTTGCCAGGACACACGAAGGTCATAGAGCACGAGGTCCTAACAGAGCCACATGTGCGGGTGATCGTGAAGCCCTATCCTATTCCTGAGGCTCATCGAGAAGTTATCTCCAAGGAGGTGGAGCGTATGTTGAAGCTTGGAGTCATTGAGGAATCCAAGAGCGGTTGGTGGAGCCCAATTGTCCTGGTCCCAAAACCTGATGGAGAGTGGAGGTTTTGCAACGACTATCGGAAGTTGAATGAGGTCTCCAAGTTTGACGCTTATCCCATGCCCCGCGTGATCAGCTCATTGTAAGGCTTGGGCACGCCAGATATATATCCACCTTGGATTTGACAAAGGGGTATTGGCAGATCCCCATGGCACAGGAAGCCAAGGAGAAGACGGCCTTTTCGACACCTGATGGATGCTTCCAGTATGTCCAGATGCCGTTTGGCCTACAGGGAGCTCCGGCGACCTTCCAGAGGGCTATGGATAGAGTCCTTGCACCCCATAAGGCCTACGCTGCTGCGTACCTAGATGATATCGTCATCTTTAGCCCGGACTGGGAGAGTCATCTGGAGAAAGTCCAAGTGGTGTTTGATGCTCTAAGAGAGGCGAGGTTTACAATAAACCCGAAGAAGTGTGCCTTGGGTAAGGAAGAAGCTAAATACCTAGGCTATATAGTGGGTCGTGGAGAAATAAAGCCCCAAATCAGGAAAGTGGAGGCAATCCAAACATGACCGAAACCACTCTCCAAAAAGCAAGTTAAAGCCTTTCTGGGAATCGTGGGATATTACAGGAGGTTCATCCCGAACTTCGCCACAGTGGCTGCGCCTCTGACTGATCGGCTAAAGGGGACAAAATCCGTGATGGTTAAATGGTCCGAAGAGACAGAATCAGCCTTCCAAGAGCTGAAAGGGGCTCTATGTAAGCAGCCCGTTCTGATGGCCCCAGACTTCAAGAGAGAGCTTATTCTTCAGACAGATGCCTCAGATGTTGGGGTAGGAGCAGTCCTTTCCCAAGAGCTACATGGGGAGGAGCATCCTGTTCTCTATCTGAGTAGAAAGCTGTCCTCATCTGAGAAGAACTACTCAGTCGTGGAAAAAGAGTGTTTGGCCATAAAGTGGGCCGTGAACACGTTACTATCTGCTGGGTCGTAAATTCAGGCTAATGTCTGACCATGCCCCACTTAGATGGATGAGGGAAACAAAGGGTAGAAATGCTAGGGTCACCCGTTGGTTCTTAGCCCTGCAGGACTTCAGTTTCCATGTGGAACATAGGGCCGGAAAGCTGCACGGTAATGCGGATGCCCTATCCAGAATCCCTTGTTTAGTGGGGGAAAGTGCCAAGCCCCACGGCTTTAGGCAGAGGGGGAGGTATGTAGCATAGCTAAAGGGTGTGAAGTCGACGGTAGGTATGTGCCACATAAGTGCCTTGTTGCTGTAATGTAGCCTGAAGTATTTCTTTGTTGTACATAACCATGTATATATATGTGTTTCAGGACCTGTGGTGATGTCAGACCACATGGCTAATCATGTGATGGGTTACTGGGTGTGGTTAGCTCTATATAAGACTGGCTAATGCTTAACACAGCAGATATGTGTGGAGGTGAAACCCTCCTGAGTGTGTGAAGGCTCCAGGACTGAGCCTGATGGACTGGACACTTTGTTTTCTTTTCCTGAGCTAAAGGCTATTTGTTTGCTGTTATTTTGCCATGTGGTTTATGAAGTAAAAAACCCTGTGAACTTTTAAAGGAACGTGCCTCCTGAGTGTCAGCCGTCGCACCTGAGTGAGTGAAATCCCTACAATATTTACACAAATGCTGTTTTTAGTGGCAAACTTTTTTAGCTGATTTTTTTGAGAAATTTCTGTAGTTTTTTTTTTCATTTGTTATTTTTTGCTCATTTTATTAATTTAATTTAAAATATTTACATCGTGCCACTACATGACTTGAATATTTTTCACTTTGATTTTTGTTTCATGCGCTGTAGTACTTCTGGACTGCAGTGTATGAGACCTCTCAGTTTTACACTGACACAGCCTGTTGGACCCATATTATGGCTAGCCACCATACCTGAAGACCATTACCATTAGCCTCGGATTGTCATAGCAACTATCAGGACTATAGGGTTAAGAAAGGAGCCATTTCCTTCTTTTAGCTATCTAAATGCCTCTGTCATTATTGACAGTAGCATCTAGGGGTTAAACAGCTGTGATAGAGTCTAAAGCTAATTGTGCCTGATACAGCAGGGTGTCAGCTATAATATACACATGAAACTCAATGCATTTTCTCCTGTCGGCGGGAGCTATTTACTTAAACTATAGTAATTTAAAAAGACAATGCTGGGGATTAAGGCCTTTAATGACTGCCATAAAAAATACATATCAGTGGTTGTTAAGACATTATTGGGAAACTCCTAAACTTGGCAACAATTTCCAATTAAACCACTACAACATTCTAGATTCTAGAAACAGAGTCTAGACATTTGGTATGCAAAGATAAAGAAAGGATTTATTGGTAAATGATTTAAATAGACAGTGACATACCTGGTGTTGGAATCTATTTCTACTATTAATGGCATACAAGCTTGCTATTAATTAATTAATAGAAAGTAACAGAAAATTGATGATGATTATGATGTAATACACTATGATGTAATACACTTCAGACTGATCCGCAGAGACCTTGACATTTGAAATAAAGCAAAACTTTAAAATCATGTAATGCTTAAAAAAAGGAAAGCTGGAGAATGTGAAAAAGGATAAAAATGTTATGTTCCATACAAACCTACTGTTTTGGAAATATAAATAGTGTTGAGCTCCCCCCCCCCCCCACCCTCCCCTTTACATTTTACATGAATGCCTGCTATGCGGCAGTGTTAACATAAAAGTGCCAAAAATATAAATATCAAGTACAGGTACTGCAAGACCAGAAATATTTAGAAATCTTAACTTCAATGGAAAAATGAATATGTCAATGCACGGTACTTGTTAATTCGGTGTTATGATTGCCTTCAGGTTTAATACAATACGGAATAGGCTCCCTTTCAAAGTTATAATAACGATACTTCAGTAATGCTTGGGTGAAGCAAAGGAACAGTTAATGAATAAATAACATAAAAAAAGAAACAGGAGAAAAGAAAATAGAAAATAAATAATTGCAATATATATTGAACAATTTAAACAGTGTGAAATACCCTCGCTACAAGTGTCCAAGGCCAAACCTAGAACAAATCCGTAGTTAATTTAAAAAATAAAGACCCTCACTTTATATAGGGTAAGCAAGAAGCGGGCTTGCAAAACTAACATTGTATACTTGCTGTGTTTGCAACCTTCGTGGACGGGAAGGTCTGTTATGGTCTTATATTTTAAATAAACTACGGATTTGTTCTAGGTTTGGTCTTGGACTCTTGTAGCGCAGTATTTCACACTGTTTAAATTGCTCTTTATTCTATTGACAGATTGGGCACAGTATCTGTCTGATATACCGGCAGCACTTGTATGACCTTTACTTTTAGTTATAGCGCCAGTGTATTTTATTTATTAATTTTTGCAATATATATTATTAGAAAAATAAAGTTAGGAGAGATGATTGCTTCAAGTTTGTAACAGATAATAAAATTATGACAAAGAATAAATGCAGGAAGAAAAATCTTAATTATTTAATTCAAGTTATTCATTTGGTCACATTGTCATATGTTTATAAAAAACAGCTACTAACCATGCTCTCTGCCTTTACCAAAAGTTATGAAAGAATGGGTTGCTCTAAAAACATCACTGACTTTGAGAATAGTATTTAACAGGATGCCACTGATATAACAACTCAGTATGAAAAATGTATCCTCCCTTTAATAATAAATGATCAACTGTGAGTAGTTTTAAAGAAAAGTGGCAGCATTTTTGAACAACAACTCAGCCACATATTGGTAGACAATGTAAAGTTGCTTACCACTAGTGATGAGTGAGCATACTCGCCACTACTCGATGCTCGCCTGAGCATCGCAGTGCTCACGATGCTCGGAGCTTTCCGAGACCGAGTATTGCCCGTTTTGCTTGATGGGAGCACAAATCACCACCCAGCTTGTATGGTGCTCTTTAGAGAGCCAGTGAACATGCAGGGATTGTCTGGCACACACTGTAATGCTGCAGCCATGTTAGTTGTGGCATTACAGTGAATGGCTGACGGCACAGCGTCATCAGGTCTATATCAGACCTGGCACTGCCCTGCTCATTATAGTCTGCTCCTAAATCTGGCAGTATAGGGAGAGTTGCTGCTGAGCTCGGGAGAGATTTGCTTGCTTCATACGTAATGTTGGTGTACCAAATCTAATACACATATCCATCTCAACAAAGAGTTCGTCTGAGGACAAATAAAGCAGCATAGTAATCAGTGCTAGGCAGGCAGTGTAGGTGGCAGACTGCAGTGCATATAGGAAGAGAGTCTATTGCAGTTCTGTCTGCTGCTGCTATAAAAGATATTTGTAGACATACCCCAGGTATCAGGGGCCAGGAATAATTTATTTTTTTGGATCGGTATCCTGATTATTTGCTGAAAAAATCAATCCAGAGAAAACCATTTCTCTGCTCCATTTGCTTGTTGGCACTGCAAAATATAGCCAGATCCTTTTCATATTAGACCGTAAAAATCCAGCTGTTTTTAACAGGGGTTTGGCCGTCATACGGATCACATCTCAGTGCGCTGCAAATCTGCCATTTCTGGCCTACTATTAAATTTTGTTACAGTTTCTTAGCCAAGTAATTGACACCTGTTTGCTGAAGAAAAATAGATACCTACAGGCCAGATATTTTAAACAGGGGTTTGTCTGTCACATGGATCACATCTCTGTGCGCTGAAAATTCTGCCATTTCTGGGCTACTGTTAAATTTTGTTGCAGTGTCTTATAGCCAAGTTATTGACACCAGTTTGCTGAAAAAAAAAATAGTTACCTACAGTCCAGCTATTTTAAACCGGTTTGTTTGTCACACAGATCACATCTCAGTGCGCTGAAAAATCTGCCATTTCTGGCCTACTGTATCTATACAGTACAGATGAAAAGTTTGGACACACCTTCTCATTGAAAGATTTTTCTGTATTTTCATGACTATGAAATTTGTACATTCACACTGAAGGCATCAAAACTAGGAATTAACACATGTGGAATCATATACTTAAAGGGAACCTGTCACCTGAATTTTGTGGGACCGGTTTTTGGTCATATGGGCGGAGCTTTCAGGTGTTTGATTCACCCTTTCTTTACCCGCTGGCTGCATGCTGGCTGCAATATTGGATTGAAGTTCATTCTCTGTCCTCCGTAGTACACGCCTGCGCACATACAGGTACATCATAGGTCATATCCTTGCACTTGATACGGGTTGCGGTGCTGAGCCCACATATTTCCTTGCACATAACAGCTGATTTGATCAGCTGTCATGTAGACAATTGATTTGAAGTGGGCACCATCAATTAAATATAGGGATGATCGGTAAAGTGGGATCACTTTAATGCATGTGAAATATAATGTACCATGAAAACTAGAGAGAAAGGCACATGCATAAAAAATAGGATCATCACAATATTTAAAAAAAATACAAAAGTTTTTATTTCCAAACCAAAAGCACCACACACAATTTAAAAACATCTAAAACATTCCAAACGGAACATACATATATGTATGTATATATGCTTTAACATATGGTGTGCGCAAGCGCACCAAATAACTTGACCTCTGTCGAGCTACAGTTCCGGGGCATTCCTGATATGCTATAAAGACATGCGTTACCTGCCTCAGCCACAGCCAAGCGGCTGGTAAGAATAAATATCTAATTAAGATACTAATAAATAAGCGATCTATTTCAGACCAGATACTTTCTCCCACCTGGCTACACTGCTGCTTCTAGGGTCATGGGTTGACTTCAGTGGACTGGTTAGGGTGAAGTATCAACTTGCATGGTTTTAGATTTCCACCTGTTTGCCCTTGTTTGGACACATGTAATTTTTGTTTAGGGCTTCTCTCTGGTAATTTAGTGTTATTGTGAAGGGTCCTGAGATACCTAAACCGTAGTATATGTACCAACTACATTTTGGATTGCAACACACTAGCAACTTGAAGTATGATGCTATAATTTAATTATTCTTGTGTAGCCAGGGTGTGTGTGTGTGTGTGTGTGTGTGTGTGTATATATATATATATATATATATATATATATATATTTATCCCTTCTGAATATTGTATTCTAAATATTGGATATAATATCTATATTCCGTTTGGAATGTTATAGATGTTTTTAAATTGTGTGGGATGTTTTTGGTTTGGAAATAAAAACTTTTGTATTTTCTTTAAATATTGTGTTGAGCCTATGTTTTATGCATGTGCCTTTCTCTCTAGTTTTCATGGATCAGCTGTCATGTGCCACTAACAGCCATGGGTGAAATCTTGCTAAATGTCGCTCTTAATCTCTAACAGCGGGATTTAACTTGCGTTAATAGGGACAGTGTCACTTTTCCAATCCATCTGCGCCCCTGTCATGTGATTGCAGGGTGCCAATAAGTTGTCATGACAGTTGGGGGTCTGCAGAAAATCCTCAAGCCTGTCATGGTGCACCTTCTTTGAATGCCGGCATGTGACCGGAGTTTATATTAGATGATGATTTTTGCCATATATATCAGGGCAGAAGCCCTTGTTTGTGTTTCACAGGTGATCGGATGATTGCAGCTTTAGGACTCCTAAAAGGTCTATTGAAGCAAGAAAAAGTGGAAAATATGTATTTAGAAATAAAAAAAATATCAAAGTTCAACACACCCTTCTTTTGCCCCATTCAAAATAAAGCATTAATAATAAAAAAAAAATGTATTCACAAACGTCCGATCTATCAAAATATGAAAACAATTAAAGTAAAAAAAATCAAACCGCTAGAATTACATTTTTTTATCGTCACAACATTGCAATAAAATGCAATAGCAGGCAATCAAAACATCCCAAAAAATGGAGATGCTACGGGTCTCAGAAAATGGAGCTATTTTTTTTTACACGCTTTGGAATAGTTATTCACCAATTAAATAAAAAATATTTTGAATGAGGTGTGACGGGGTTGGGTCACGTTCACAAGTGGTGAGACATGATTTGGAGGGAAGTTGATTTTCCATAATGGTGAAGTTGGTTTTGGAAGAAAAGAGTTGGGTAGTTATGAGTAGAGATGTGTAGACTATGTTAGGAAAATGATCACCAAACACAAATTCGGCACAAATATGACACATTCAGGTTTGTGATGGGAAAAACAAGCATTTTTCTTAAAACTGGAAAAAGTCAGTAAAATTTGGTAAACGTGCGGGAAAATAATTGCATTGCCACTAAAGTATTTTAAAGTAGATTATAGATAGATAAATAGATAAAAAGCCATCAATTCAGCAGCCGCATACTGTAAAATCACAGTGGGACCCAAAAGAATAGAATAGGCCAGAAATGGGCAATTAATATTCCCAAGGGGCCATATGAGAGACCGTGACTGTTGTGGAGGGCAGACCCAATAGGCCAAAATTAATTCTGCTCAAGATCAATATCGATATAATATTATTATATTATTGATAATTTTATTAATATTAATTGTATCTCTTAATATTGAGCAGAATTAAGTATACTCACATCCCCCTATGTATATAGTTTTAACCCGAGTGCAGCCCCTTCTGTATATCGTATGAGCACCCCGACAGCCCCATACATGCGGCATGAGCCCCACACAGCCTCCCCCATATGCGGCAGAGAGCCCCACACAGCCTCCCTATATACACTGCATGAGCCCCACACAGCCTCCCTACAGTGCCTTGTGAAACACGTCAAAAGCCTACAAATATGAGATGAGATTTCAAGATCATCAGGACCTCAAGTTGGTTGAGTGCTGCTACTAACTGCTTGACCACTGTTTGCTACTTGCCCTGTTAGTGGGCTTTGATCCCCTGTGAGGTTAACAAGGATCGTGTCTAGCATCATATATTCTTTGTTACTGTGTGCGAGTGACACAGCTCTATTGCAAAACATCTGCTTCGTTACTGTGTGTGTGACACAGCTCTGTACCAGACCATCTATTCTCTTTCTGTGTGCGACTGACACAACTTTGTGTGCTGTTCATGGAGTGACGTGTTACTCAGTGCGAGCTAGCAGTCGCTCGCTATGTGTTCCGCCATTGCTCCCATTAGTTGCAGTTTTACATTTCTGCATGGTGAACCCCGGGTTGCGATTGCACTTTTTTATTAAATTTATTTAGTGCATTCTACCAACCCTAACATGGGGTATGTGAACTTTTAATCAGGGCCATTTGGATGTTTTGGTTTGTGATTATGATTTAAATAGAAAAACACAGTAGTTTGACAATAAATGGATTCATCCAACCACTAACTGTGAGTGGAGAAAAAGTTTTAGTGTTATCATTCATATTCTCTGAAAAAAGGCAAAGAAAGCAAAAAACTCTGCTGGGGCATGTAAACTTTTATATACTGTATATAGGGCTCATGCAGTATATGGGGATGCTCTGTGGGGCTTATGCAGTGTATATACAGTGCCTTGTGAAAGTATTCGGCCCCCTGGAACTTTTAAACCTTTTCCTACATATCATGCTTCAAACATAAAGGTACCAATTGTAAATTTGTGGTGAAGAATCAACAAGAAGTGGAACACAATTGTGAAGTTGAAAGAAATTTATTGGTTATTTTAAATTTTTGGGGACATTCAAAAACTGAAAAGTGGGGCGTGCAATATTATTCGGCCCCTTTAACTTAATACTTTTTTGTGCCACCTTTTGCTGTGATTACAGCTGCAAGTCGCTGCAAGTCGCTTGGGGTATGTCTCTATTTGTTTTGTACATCAAAAGACTGAAATTCTTTCCAATTCTTCCTTGGCAAACAGCTCGAGCTCAGTGAGGTTTGATAGAGATCATTTGTGAACAGCAGTTTTCAGCTCTTTCCACGGATTCTCGATTGGATTGAGGTCTCGACTTTGACTTGGCCATTCTAACACCTGGATATGTTTATTTGTGAACCATTTCATTGTAGATTTTGCTTTATGTTTGGGATCATTGTCTTGTTGGAAGACAAACCTCCGTCCCAGTATCAGGTCTTTTGCAGATTCCAACAGGTTTTCTTCAAGAATGGCCTGTATTTGGCTTCATCCATCTTCCCATCAATTTTAACCATCTTCCCTGTCCCTGCTGAAGAAAAGCAGGCCCAAATCATGATGCTGCCACCACCATGTTTGACAGTGGGGATGGTGTGTTGCCTTTACGCCAAGAATATCGTTTGGCATTGTTGCCAAAAAGTTCAATTTTGGTTTCATCTGACCAGAGCACCTTCTTCCACATGTTTGGTGTGTCTCCCAGGTGGCTTGTTGCAAACTTTAAACAACATCTTTTATGGATATCTTTGAGAAATGGCTTTCTTCTTGCCACTCTTCCATAAAGGCCAGATTTGTGCAGTGTACGACTGATTGTTGTCCTATGGACAGACTGTCCCACCTCAGCCGTAGATCTCTGCAGTTCATCCAGAGTGATCATGGGCCTCTTGGCTGCATCTCTGATCAGTCTTCTCCTTGTTTTAGATGAAAGTTTAGAGGGACGGCCGGGTCTTGGTAGATTTGCAGTGGTATGAAATTCCTTCCATTTCAACATGATCGCTTGCACAGTGCTCATTGGGATGTTTAAAGTTTTGGAAATCATTTTGTATCCAAATGCAGCTTTATACTCCACAACAGTATCACAGACCTGCTATTTGTGTTCCATGGTCTTCATGATGCTCTCTGTGCTTCAAACAGAACCCTGAGACTATCACAGAGCAGGTGCATTTATACGGAGACTTGATTACACACAGGTGGATTATATTTATCATCACTAGGCATTTAGGACAACATTGGAACATTCAGAGATCCACAACGAACTTCTGGAGTGAGTTTGCTGCACTGAAAGTAAAGGGGCCGAATAATATTGCACGCCCCACTTCTCAGTTTTTGAATTTCCACAAAAATTTTAAATAACCAATACATTTTGTTCAATTTCCCAATTGTGTTCCACTTGTTGTTGATTCTTCACCAAAAATTTTCATTTGGTATCTTTATGTTTGAAGCATGATATGTGGGAAAAGGGTGAAAAGTTCCAGGGGGCCGAATACTTTCGCAAGGCACTGTATATACACTGCATAAGCCCCACAGAGCATCCCCATATACTGCATAAGCCCTATATGCAGTATATAAAAGTTTACATGCCCCGGCAGAGTTTTTTTGCTTTCCTTGCCTTTTTTCAGAGAGTATGAATGATAACACTAAAACTTTTTCTCCACTCATAGTTAGTGGTTGGGTGAATCCATGTATTGTCAAACTACTATGTTTTCCTATTTAAATCATAATCACAAATCAAAACATCCAAATGGCCTTGATTAAAAGTTCACATACCCCATGTTAGGGTTGGTAGAATGCACTAAATAAATTTAATAAAAAAGTGCAATCGCAACCCGGGGTTCACCATGCAGAAATGTAAAACTGCAGCTAATGTGAGCAATGGCGGAACACATAGCGAGCGACTGCTAGCTCGCACTGAGTAACACGTCACTCCATGAACAGCACACAAAGTTGTGTCAGTCGCACACAGTAAGAGAATAGATGGTCTGGTACAGAGCTGTGTCACACACACAGTAACGAAGCAGATGTTTTGCAATAGAGCTGTGTCACTTGCACACAGTAACAAAGAATATATGATGCTAGACACGATCCCTGTTAACCTCACAGGGGATCAAAGCCCACTAACAGGGCAAGTAGCAAACAGTGGTCAAGCAGTTAGTAGCAGCACTCAACCAACTTGAGGTCCTGATGATCTTGAAATCTCCTCAAATTTGTAGGCTCTTGACGTGTTTCCCCCATAGACGGGTTCATCAGGAGAGATAGATACAGGATGGCATGGCAGTGGCTGCAAATATGATATGAGATTTCAAGATTATCATGACCTCAAGTCGCTTGGGTGTTGTACCACAAGTAGACAGATAGGTAAAAAATGCTTTAGGACTTTTTATTCTTGGTGATACTATCTGCTACTATAAGTAATCTTTGAATTAATATTGTAGTACCCCTTCGCTGTCATTATCATTTCCATTAAGGAATATCTGTTATCTATTTATGTGAGGGTTAGTTATTGGTGATGAGCGAATATACTTGTTACTCGAGATTTCCCGAGCACGGTCGGGTGTCCTCCGAGTATTTTTAGTGCTCGGAGATTTAGTGTTCCTCAACGCAGCTGAATGATTTATATCTGTTAGCCAGCTTGATTACATGTGGGGATTCCCTAGAAACCAGGCAACCCCCACATGTACTTATGCTGGCTAGTAGCTGTAAATCATTCTGCTGCGGTGAAGAAAACTAAATCTCCGAGCACTAAAAAATACTCGGAGGTCACCCGAGTGTGCTCGGGAAATCTCGAGTAACGAGTATATTCTCTCCTCATTATTAAGTATCTTGTTCAGCACCACTTGTAAATTATGTGACATTTTATGTCCATTGTGAATAGTACTTTGTAATTTGGATTACTGTATATATATCAGACATATGCCATCTGGTCCTCTATTTATAACTGTATGTCTTATAGGGTCAGCTAGGAGTGGATGGATAGCTGACGTACGAGCGAGGGCGCCAGCTCTCTCTTACAGTGTCAACCTCCGCACCTAGGTAGGTGTTCAGTCAGGTGCATATGTAGGGTTGGATCACTCATTTCTGCACATTGGCTGAGTGAGAGTGTGGTGTTTAGAGCACTATCTAATGTCACCAACATTTTCATATTGAGAAGGAGTTTTTGCATCTAGTACCCAGGGGTATAGGGCCAGATTTTTGAGGTGAGGTGTTGTGGGGGCTATACTCTGCATGATAATATTTTAAGCAGAGATCTGTTTATCGGCCAGAAAAATAGTATACTGGCAAGACTGGTAGCCCAAGGAAGAAAATCATTGAATATTTTTTCATTGCTTCCTATGGTGGGATTTAGCCCCTCAAAACAATTTAAAGGGAACCTGTCACCTGAATTTGGCGGGACCGGTTTTCAGTCATATGGGCGGAGTTTTCGGGTGTTTGATTCACCCTTTCCTTACCCGCTGGCTGCATGCTGGCCGCAATATTGGATTGAAGTTCATTCTCTGTCCTCCGTAGTACACGCCTGCGCAAGGATCTTATTTTTGTTTATTTTTGTATTTGTGTATCAGATACTAAATACCATTGGCTACTAAGGTGTAAAATATATATATTTTTGGGGGGCACATTATCACTTTACTATCATATGTAATATTGTATTTATTATTTTATGAAATATTGTATTTTTCTTATTATATCTATTATTATTTATCTATTAAATTATTTCTTATAATTTATTATTAATTATTTTTATATATCTTTTTATTTTATTATTATTTCCTTTTACCAGCCATGTGAAATTGTGTACATTGATTATTATAGTCTTTATTATATTATGTAACATTTATTTTATTTATTATTTTTATTCAGGAAAACCCTTTATGTCTTTTACCAATTAGCTTGACGTGCCCTACTCCCCACATACTGATTATTATTGTATTAATTTTAAATAAGTTAATTTGTAATAAAACAAAATATTTTTTATAACAAAACAAATTTATGATTGTGCCACATCGTTTTTATGCTAATAAAATAAAATAATATGATTGAATTCATTGATTGATTTTTCAGTAAATATATAAGACTTGGGATCTACCCTGTGCACTGGGAGAATCCTGGCTCCCTATTTCTTAATTCCGTATATTGCCCCTTCTAACATCAATGACAGCTTGAAGTCTTTTGTGGTCATTGTGGATGAGCTTTGTTTTCTTAGATGCTAAAGCTGCCCACTGTTCTTGGCAAAAAGCCTCCAGTTCCTGTAATTTCCTGGGCTGTCTAGCATGAACTGCGTGGTTGAGATCTCCCCAGAGTGGCTCAATGATATTGAGGTCAGGAGACTGAGATGGCAACTCCAGAACCTTCACTTTGTCCTACTGTAGCAAATGACAGGTTGACTTGGCCTTGTGTTTTGGATTGTTGTCATATTGGAACGTCCAAGTACGTCCCATACGTAGCTTCTGGGCTGATGATTGCAAGTTTGCCTCTAGTATTTGCTGATAATGTGCTGCTTTCATCTTTCCTTTCTAACTTTGTTGTCTGTGCCTTTGTAGCTCACACAACCCCAAAACATTAGCGATCTACCTCTGCTGCTGCTACTGCTTTGCAGTAGGAATGGTGTTCCTTCATGATAGGCCTTGTTGACCTCTTTCCAAATGTAACTTTTATAGTTGTTGCCAAAAAGTAAAATTTTGGTCTCATCACTCCAAATTACCTTGTTCCAAAAGTTTTGAAGCTGGTCTCTGTGCTGTTCTGCATATTGTAGGCAAGATACTTTGTGGAATTTGTGCAGTAATGGCTTTCTTTTGGTGACTCGACCATGCAGCTCATTTTTCTTCAAGTGCCTCTTTATTGTACATCTTGAAACAGCCACACCACTAGTTTTCAGAGTCCAGTATTTTAGCTGATGTTATTTGTGTGTTTTAATTTGCATCCCGAGCAATTTTCCTGGCAGTTGTGGCCAAAGTTTTTGTTGGTCTACCTGACCGTGGTTTTGTTTTTACAGAGCCTCTGACATTTCATTTGTTAATCAATTTGAACGCTGCTTACTGGCATTATGGATTCCTTGGATTATTTTTTAGTATCCCTTTCCTGATTTATATACTTCAGCTACCTTTTCCCATAGATCCATTGACAATTATTTTGCTTTCTCCATGACTCACAGTCCAGAAAAATCAGTGGCTGGATGAAAGATGCAAGAGTCTGTCTGGATCCCAGAAACTCACTCAGCTTTTATGCACACACACTGATTACAAGAAAACAGTTGAGGATGTTACATTTAGTAGCCTGTCATGATTCCAATGGCAGGGAATCACAAAAGGACAAGCACCAACGAGCTCTAGGGTGATGGAACCTGAGCTGACCGCGACCCTAAACCTGAACACACAAATAACAATAGCCGGGGAACGTGCCTACGTTGATCCTAGACGTCTCGCACCAGCCGAAGATCTAACTTCCCCTATTAGAAGAAACACAGACCTCTCTTGCCTCCAGAGAAATACCCCACAGAAATAGCAGCCCCCCACATATAATGACGGTGAAATGAGAGGAAGGCACATACACAGTATGAAAACAGATTCAGCAAAATGAGGCCCGCTAAAACTAGATAGCAGAGGATACAAAAGTAAACTGCGCGGTCAGCAAAAAACCCTTCAAAAAACCATCCTGTAATTACTTGAACTCATGTTCCAACTCATGGAACATGAGGAGCAATTACAGCCCACTAAAGCAACCAGCAGCAAAGAGACAATTATATGCAAGCTGGACAAGACAAAAATAAAGCAAAACGTGGAACAAGAAAATCAAAACTTAGCTTGTCCTGAAGATTACTGAAGCCAGAAGCTGAGGTAACAAAACACTCTGATAACCTTGATAGCCGGCGGAGAAATGACAAGAAAGCCCGGTTAAATAGGAAACTCCCAAATCCTAATAGAACAGGTGGACACCAGAGACAGCAGAACACAAATCACCCAGTACCATCAGTAACCACCAGAGGGAGCCCAAAAACAGAACTCACAACAGTACCCCCCCTTGAGGAGGGGTCACCGAACCCTCACGAGAACCACCCGGGCGACCAGGATGAGCCCTATGAAAAGCGCGGACCAAATCATCAGCATGAACATCAGAGGCAACCACCCAAGAATTATCCTCCTGACCATAACCCTTCCACTTGACCAAATATTGGAGTTTCCATCTGGAAACACGAGAATCCAAGATCTTCTCCACAACATACTGCAATTCTCCCTCCACCAGCACCGGAGCAGGAGGCTCAAGCGAAGGAACAACAGGTACCTCATACCTCCGCAACAACGACCGATGGAACACATTATGAATAGCAAACGATGCCGGGAGATCCAAACGAAACGACACAGGGTTAAGAATTTCCAAGATCCTATAAGGACCGATGAACCGAGGCTTGAACTTAGGAGAAGAGACCTTCATAGGAACAAAACGAGAAGACAACCACACCAAGTCCCAAACACGAAGTCGAGGACCCACGCGGCGACGGCGATTAGCAAACTGCTGAGCCTTCTCCTGGGACAACTTCAAATTGTCCACCACATGACTCCAAATCCGATGCAACCCATCCACCACCATGTCCACTCCAGGATAATCAGAAGGCTCCACCTGACCAGAGGAAAAACGAGGATGAAACCCCGAATTACAAAAGAAAGGAGAAACCAAGGTAGCAGAACTAGCCCGATTATTAAGGGCAAACTCGGCCAGCGGCAAAAAGGTAACCCAGTCATCCTGATCAGCAGAAACAAAACACCTCAAATAAGTTTCCAAGGTCTGATTAGTTCGCTCCGTCTGGCCATTCGTCTGAGGATGGAATGCAGACGAAAAGGACAAATCAATGCCCATCTTAGCACAGAACGTCCGCCAAAATCTAGACACAAACTGGGATCCCCTGTCAGAAACGATGTTCTCCGGAATCCCATGCAAACGAACCACGTTCTGGAAAAACAGAGGGACCAACTCAGAGGAGGAAGGCAACTTAGGCAAGGGTACAAGATGAACCATTTTAGAAAAGCGGTCACACACAACTCAGATGACAGACATTTTTTGAGAGACAGGGAGATCCGAAATAAAGTCCATGGAAATGTGCGTCCAAGGCCTCTTCGGGATAGGCAAAGGTGACAACAATCCACTGGCTCGAGAACAGCAAGGCTTAGCCCGAGCACAAACCTCACAAGACTGCACAAAAGAACGCACATCCCTCGACAAGGAAGGCCACCAAAAAGACCTGGCCACCAAGTCTCTAGTACCAAATATTCCAGGATGACCTGCCAACGCAGAAGAATGGACCTCGGAGATGACTCTACTGGTCCAACTATCCGGAACAAACAGTCTCTCAGGCAGACAACGATCAGGTTTACCCGCCTGAAACTCCTGCAAAGCACGTTGCAAGTCTGGGAAGACGGCTGACAAAATCACCCCATCCCTAAGGATACCAGTGGGCTCAGAATTTCCAGGGGAGTCAGGCACAAAACTCCTAGAAAGAGCATCCGCCTTCACATTCTTTGAACCTGGCAGGTATGAAACCACAAAATTGAAACGAGAGAAAAACAGTGACCAACGAGCCTATCTAGGATTCAGACGCCTGGCAGACTCAAGGTAAATCAGATTTTTGTGATCAGTCAAGACCACCACACGATGTCTAGCACCCTCCAGCCAATGACGCCACTCCTCAAATGCCCACTTCATGGCCAAAAGTTCCCGATTACCCACATCATAATTCCGCTCAGCGGGCGAAAATTTTCTAGAAAAGAACGCACATGGCTTCATCACCGAGCAATCAGAGCTTCTCTGTGACAAAACCGCCCCCACTCCAATCTCAGAAGCATCAACCTCAACTTGGAAAGGAAGCGAAACATCAGGCTGACGCAACACAGGAGCAGAAGAAAACCAGCGCTTAAGTTCCCGAAAGGCCTCCACAGCCGCAGGAGACCAATCAGCAACATCAGCACCCTTCTTAGTCAAATCCGTCAAAGGCTTAACAACACTAGAAAAATTAGTTATAAAACGACGATAGAAATTAGCAAAGCCTAAGAACTTCTGCAGACTCTTAAGAGATGCAGGCTGCGTCCAGTCACAAATAGCCCGAACCTTGACGGGATCCATCTCAATAGTAGAAGGGGAAAAAATATACCCCAAGAAAGAAATCTTCTGGACTCCAAAGAGACACTTTGAGCCCTTTACAAACAAGGAATTAGCCCGCAGGACCTGAAACACCTTCCTGACCTGCTGAACATGAGACTCCCAGTCATCAGAAAAAAACAAAATATCATCCAAATACACAATCATAAATTTATCCAGATATTCACGGAAAATATCGTGCATAAAGGACTGGAAGACTGAAGGAGCATTAGAAAGTCCGAAAGGCATTACCAAATACTCAAAATGGCCCTCAGGCGTATTAAATGCGGTTTTCCACTCATCACCTTGCTTTATTCGTATAAGATTATACGCACCCCGAAGATCAATCTTAGTGAACCATTTAGCCCCCTTAATGCGAGCAAACAAATCAGTCAACAAAGGCAAAGGATACTGATATTTTACGGTAATCTTATTCAAAAGACGATAATCTATACAAGGCCTCAAGGACCCATCTTTTTTGGCCACGAAAAAAAAACCTGCTCCCAAAGGGGACGAAGATGGACGGATATGTCCCTTTTCCAAGGACTCCTTAACATAATCCCGCATAGCAGTATGCTCTGGCACTGACAGATTGAACAAACGACCTTTAGTAAATTTACTACCAGGAATTAAATCTATAGCAGAATCGCAATCCCTGTGAGGAGGAAGCGAACTGAGCTTAGGCTCCTCAAAAACATCCCGATAATCAGACAAAAATACAGGAACCTCAGAAGGAGTAGATGAAGCGATAGAAATCGGAGGTGCATCATCATGAACCCCCTGACATCCCCAGCTTAACACAGACATTGTTTTCCAGTCAAGGACTGGATTATGAGTTTGTAACCATGGCAGACCAAGTACTAGAACATCATGTAAATTATACAATACCAGGAAGCGAATCACCTCCTGATGAACTGGAGTCATACGCATGGTCACTTGTGTCCAGTACTGAGGTTTATTCATAGCTAAAGGTGTAGAGTCAATTCCCTTCAAAGGAATTGGGACTTCCAGAGGCTCAAGACTAAACCCACATCGCTTGGCAAATGACCAATCCATAAGACTCAGGGCAGCGCCTGAATCCACATAGGCATCGACGGAAATGGATGATAATGAGCAAATCAGAGTCACAGACAGAATGAACTTAGACTGTAACGTACTAATGGCAACAGACTTATCAACCTTTTTTGTGCGTTTAGAGCATGCTGATATAACATGAGCTGAATCACCACAATAAAAGCACAACCCATTTTTCCGCCTATAGTTTTGCCGTTCACTTCTAGACTGAACTCTATCACATTGCATTGTCTCAAGTGCCTGTTCATAAGACACCGCCAAATGGTGCACAGGTTTGCGTTCCCGTAAACGCCGATCAATCTGAATAGCCATAGTCATAGACTCATTCAGAGCCGTAGGCGCAGGGAACCCCACCATAACATCTTTAATGGCCTCAGAAAGGCCATCTCTGAACTTTGCAGCCAGGGCGCACTCATTCCACTGAGTAAGCACTGACCATTTCCGAAATTTTTGACGATATATTTCTGCTTCATCTTGCCCCTGAGAGAGAGCTAATAAAGCTTTTTCAGCCTGAATCTCCTGGTTAGGTTCCTCATAGAGCAAACCCAATGCCAGAAAAAACGCATCCACATTAAGCAACGCAGGATCCCCTGGTGCCAATTGCAAATGCCCAATTCTGAGGGTCACCCCGCAGGAAAGATATAATAATCTTAACCTGCTGAGCAGGGTCTCCAGAAGAGCGAGATTTCAAAGAAAGGAACAGCTTGCAATTGTTCCTAAAATTCAGAAAACTAGATCTATCTCCAGCAAAGAACTCTGGAATAGGAATTCTAGGTTCAGACATAGGAGCATGTACAACAAAATCTTGTATATTTTGAACCTTAGCAGCAAGATTATTCAAGCTGGAAGCTAAACTCTGGACGTCCATGATAAACAGCTAAGGTCAGAGCCATTCAAGGATTAAGAGGAGGAAAAAAAAAATCAGCCTGGCTGCAATTAAGGCTAGGCAGCAACCTCAGAGGAGAGAAAAAAAAAAAAAAAAAAAAAACTTCCTCAGACTACTTTTCCTCCTACTTCAGCCCAAACATTTTGGCCGGCTATACTGTCATGATTCCAATGGCAGGGAATCACAAAAGGACAAGCACCAACGAGCTCTAGGGTGATGGAACCTGAGCTGACCGCGACCCTAAACCTGAACACACAAATAACAATAGCCGGGGAACGTGCCTACGTTGATCCTAGACGTCTCGCACCAGCCGAAGATCTAACTTCCCCTATTAGAAGAAACACAGACCTCTCTTGCTTCCAGAGAAATACCCCACAGAAATAGCAGCCCCCCCACATATAATGACGGTGAAATGAGAGGAAGGCACATACACAGTATGAAAACAGATTCAGCAAAATGAGGCCCGCTAAAACTAGATAGCAGAGGTGTTGTGAATTCTGTGGCTGAGTTCACTTCTGTGGTCACAAGTGGTATTGCAGTCTCTGGGCTTCCTCCCTCAGGTGTTTTGGTGAGCTCGTTGGCTGCCTTGCTATTTAGCTCCACCTGAGTCTGTCTTCCTTGCTCCTTGTCAATGTTCCAGTGTTGGATCTGAGCTACTGCATCTTTCCTTGGGCCTGCTGCTCTGCTAGATAAGTGCTTCTAGTTTGTTTTCTGTTTTTTTCTGTCCAGCTTGCTATTGTCTTTTGCTGGAAGCTCTGAGAAGCAGAGGGGTGCACCGCCGTGCTGTTAGTTCGGCACGGTGGGTCTTTTTGCCCCTTTGCGTGGTTTTCGTTTTAGGGTTTTTTGTAGACTGCATAGTTCTCTTTGCTATCCTCGCTCTGTCTAGAATATCGGGCCTCACTTTGCTGAATCTATTTCATTCCTACGTTTGTCTTTTCATCTTGCTAACAGTCATTATATGTGGGGGGCTGCCTATTCCTTTGGGGTATTTCTCTGAGGTAAGTCAGGCTTGTATTTCTATCTTCAGGCTAGTCAGCTCCTCAGGCAGTGCCGAGTTGCATAGGTAGTTGTTAGGCGCAATCCATTGCTGCTTATAGTTGTGTGAGGATAGATCAGGTACTGCAGTCTACAGAGATTCCACGTCTCAGAGCTCGTCCTATTGTTTTTGGTTATTGCCAGATCTCTGTATGTGCGCTGATTACTGCACGCTGTGTTGCCTGATTGCCAGCCATAACAGTACAAGGAGCCCCACCAATGATTCCCAATAGAGGGAAAAAAGAAATCCTGACATCATTTTTTTTTCTTAGCTCTGTCTTCAGTCTTTTTTTTCCCCTAGACATTAGAGTGCTTCAGGACACAGCTGTGGACATGGATATTCAGGCTCTGTGCTCCTCAATGGATAATCTCGTTGTAAATGTACAAAAGATTCAAGATACTATTGATCAGAAATCGATGCTAGAACCAAGAATTCCGATTCCTGATTTGTTTTTTGGTGACAGAACTAAGTTCCTGAGCTTCAGAAATAATTGTAAGCTATTTTTGGCCTTGAAACCTCATTCTTCTGGTAATCCTATTCAACAGGTTTTGATTATTATTTCTTTTTTGCGCGGCGACCCACAGGACTGGGCGTTTTCTCTTGCACCAGGAGATTCTGCATTGAGTAATGTTGATGCATTTTTCCTGGCGCTCGGATTGCTTTACGATGAGCCTAATTCAGTGGATCAGGCTGAGAAAAATCTGCTGGCTTTATGCCAGGGTCAGGATGATGTAGAAGTATATTGTCAGAAATTTAGGAAATGGTCAGTACTCACTCTGTGGAATGAATCTGCACTAGCGGCTTTGTTCAGAAAGGGTCTCTCTGAAGCTCTTAAGGATGTAATGGTGGGATTTCCTATGCCTGCTGGTTTGAATGAGTCTATGTCCTTGGCCATTCAGATCGGTCGTCGCTTGCGCGAGCGTAAATCTGTGCACCATCTGGCGGTACTGCCTGAGAGTAAACCTGAGCCTATGCAGTGCGACAGGACTATGACTAAAGTAGAACGGCAAGAACACAGACGTCTGAACAGACTGTGTTTCTATTGTGGTGATTCTACTCATGCTATTTCTAATTGTCCTAAACGCACTAGGCGGTTCGATAGCTCTGCCGTTATTGGTACTGTACAGTCCAAATTCCTTTTGTCCATTACCTTAATGTGCTCTTTGTCATCGTATTCTGTCATGGCGTTTGTGGATTCAGGCGCTGCCCTGAATCTGATGGATTTGGATTATGCTAAACGTTGTGGATTTTTCTTGGAGCCTTTGCGGTGTCCTATTCCGTTGAGAGGAATTGATGCTACACCTTTGGCCAAGAATAAGCCTCAGTACTGGGCCCAGCTGACCATGTGCATGGCTCCTGCACATCAGGAAGTTATTCGCTTTCTGGTACTGCTTAATTTGCATGATGTGGTCGTGTTGGGGTTGCCATGGCTACAAACCCATAATCCAGTATTGGATTGGAACTCTATGTCGGTAACCAGCTGGGGTTGTCAGGGAGTACATGGTGATGTTCCATTTTTGTCTATTTCGTCATCCATTCCTTCTGACATCCCAGAGTTCTTGTCGGACTTTCAGGATGTATTTGAAGAGTCCAAGTCTGATGCCCTACCTCCGCATAGGAATTGTGATTGTGCTATCGATTTGATTCCTGGTAGTAAATTCCCTAAGGGTCGTTTATTTAATTTGTCCGTACCTGAACACACCGCTATGCGCAGTTATGTGAAGGAGTCCCTGGAGAAGGGACATATTCGCCCATCGTCGTCACCATTGGGAGCAGGGTTCTTTTTTGTAGCCAAGAAGGATGGTTCGCTAAGACCGTGTATTGATTACCGCCTTCTTAATAAGATCACTGTTAAGTTTCAGTATCCCTTGCCATTGATTTCTGACTTGTTTGCTCGGATTAAGGGGGCTAGTTGGTTTACTAAGATTGATCTTCGTGGTGCGTATAATCTGGTGAGAATCAGGCAGGGAGATGAATGGAAAACGGCATTTAATACGCCCGAGGGTCATTTTGAGTATCTGGTGATGCCGTTCGGACTTGCCAATGCTCCATCTGTTTTTCAGTCTTTTATGCATGACATTTTCCGTGAGTATCTGGATAAATTCTTGATTGTTTACTTGGATGACATTTTGATCTTCTCAGATGATTGGGAGTCTCATGTGAAGCAAGTCAGAATGGTTTTCCAGGTACTGCGTGCTAATTCCTTGTTCGTGAAGGGATCAAAGTGTCTCTTCGGTGTGCAGAAAGTTTCATTTTTGGGGTTCATCTTTTCCCCTTCTACTATCGAGATGGATCCGGTTAAGGTTCAGGCCATCCAGGATTGGACTCAGCCGACATCTCTAAAAAGTCTGCAGAAATTCCTGGGCTTTGCTAATTTTTATCGTCGCTTCATCTGTAATTTTTCTAGCATTGCCAGACCATTGACCGATTTGACCAAGAAGGGTGCTGATTTGGTTAATTGGTCTTCTGCTGCCGTGGAAGCTTTTCAGGAGTTGAAGCGTCGTTTTTGCTGTGCCCCTGTGTTGTGTCAACCTGATGTTTCTCTTCCGTTCCAGGTTGAGGTTGATGCTTCTGAGATTGGTGCAGGGGCGGTTTTGTCACAGAGAGGTTCTGGTTGCTCAGTGTTCAAACCATGTGCTTTCTTTTCCAGGAAATTTTCTGCTGCTGAGCGTAATTATGATGTGGGCAACCGAGAGTTGCTGGCCATGAAGTGGGCATTCGAGGAGTGGCGTCATTGGCTTGAGGGTGCTAAGCATCGCGTGGTGGTATTGACTGATCTTAAGAACTTGACTTATCTCGAGTCTGCCAAGCGCTTGAATCCTAGACAGGCCCGTTGGTCGTTATTTTTTGCTCGTTTTGATTTTGTGATTTCATACCTTCCGGGCTCTAAAAATGTGAAGGCGGATGCTCTGTCTAGGAGTTTTGTGCCCGACTCTCCGGGGTTATCTGAGCCGGCGAGTATCCTCAAGGAAGGAGTCATTGTGTCTGCCATCTCCCCTGATTTGCGGAGAGTGTTGCAGAAATTTCAGGCTAATAAACCTGATCGTTGTCCGGCCGAGAAACTGTTCGTCCCTGATAGGTGGACTAGTAAAGTTATCTCTGAACTTCATTGTTCGGTGCTGGCCGGTCATCCAGGAATCTTTGGTACCAGGGAGTTGGTTGCTAGATCCTTCTGGTGGCCATCTCTGTCACGGGATGTGCGTGCTTTTGTGCAGTCCTGTGGAATTTGTGCTAGGGCTAAGCCCTGCTGTTCACGTGCCAGTGGGTTGCTTTTGCCCTTGCCGGTTCCGAAGAGGCCTTGGACACATATTTCGATGGATTTCATTTCTGACCTTCCCGTTTCTCAAAAAATGTCGGTCATTTGGGTGGTCTGTGATCGCTTTTCTAAAATGGTCCATCTGGTGCCCTTGGTTAAATTGCCTTCCTCCTCTGATTTGGTGCCTTTGTTCTTCCAGCATGTGGTTCGTTTACATGGCATTCCTGAGAATATTGTTTCTGACAGAGGTTCCCAGTTTGTCTCGAGGTTCTGGCGAGCCTTTTGTGGTAGGATGGGCATTGACCTATCTTTCTCCTCGGCCTTCCATCCTCAGACTAATGGCCAGATCGAACGAACCAATCAGACCTTGGAAACATATCTGAGATGTTTTGTTTCCGCTGACCAGGATGATTGGGTGTCATTTTTGCCGTTGGCTGAGTTCGCCCTTAATAATCGGGCCAGCTCGGCTACCTTGGTCTCTCCATTTTTCTGCAATTCTGGGTTCCATCCTCGTTTCTCTTCAGGACAGGTTGAGTCTTCGGACTGTCCTGGTGTGGATTCTGTGGTGGACAGGTTGCAGCAGATCTGGACTCAGGTAGTGGACAATTTGACCTTGTCCCAGGAGAAGGCTCAGCTTTTCGCTAATCGCAGACGCCGTGTGGGACCCCGACTTCGTGTTGGGGATTTGGTTTGGTTATCTTCTCGTCATATTCCTATGAAGGTTTCCTCTCCTAAATTTAAACCTCGCTTTATTGGTCCGTATAGGATTTCTGAGATTCTCAATCCGGTGTCTTTTCGTCTGACCCTCCCAGACTCCTTTTCCATACATAATGTATTCCATAGGTCGTTGTTGAGGAGATACGTGGCACCTATGGTTCCATCTGTGGAGCCTCCTGCCCCTGTTTTGGTGGAGGGGGAATTGGAGTATATTGTGGAGAAGATTTTGGATTCTCGTGTCTCTAGACGGAAACTCCAGTATCTGGTCAAATGGAAGGGTTATGCTCAGGAAGATAATTCCTGGGTTTTTGCCTCTGATGTCCATGCCCCAGATCTTGTTCGTGCCTTTCATGTGGCTCATCCTGGTCGGCCTGGGGGTTCTGGTGAGGGTTCGGTGACCCCTCCTCAAGGGGGGGGTACTGTTGTGAATTCTGTGGCTGAGTTCACTTCTGTGGTCACAAGTGGTATTGCAGTCTCTGGGCTTCCTCCCTCAGGTGTTTTGGTGAGCTCGTTGGCTGTTGTGAATTCTGTGGCTGAGTTCACTTCTGTGGTCACAAGTGGTATTGCAGTCTCTGGGCTTCCTCCCTCAGGTGTTTTGGTGAGCTCGTTGGCTGCCTTGCTATTTAGCTCCACCTGAGTCTGTCTTCCTTGCATAGGTAGTTATAGGCGCAATCCACTGCTGCTTATAGTTGTGTGAGGATAGATCAGGTACTGCAGTCTACAGAGATTCCACGTCTCAGAGCTCGTCCTATTGTTTTTGGTTATTGCCAGATCTCTGTATGTGCGCTGATTACTGCACGCTGTGTTGCCTGATTGCCAGCCATAACAGTTGGCTGCCTTGCTATTTAGCTCCACCTGAGTCTGTCTTCCTTGCTCCTTGTCAATGTTCCAGTGTTGGATCTGAGCTACTGCATCTTTCCTTGGGCCTGCTGCTCTGCTAGATAAGTGCTTCTAGTTTGTTTTCTGTTTTTTTCTGTCCAGCTTGCTATTGTCTTTTGCTGGAAGCTCTGAGAAGCAGAGGGGTGCACCGCCGTGCTGTTAGTTCGGCACGGTGGGTCTTTTTGCCCCTTTGCGTGGTTTTCGTTTTAGGGTTTTTTGTAGACTGCATAGTTCTCTTTGCTATCCTCGCTCTGTCTAGAATATCGGGCCTCACTTTGCTGAATCTATTTCATTCCTACGTTTGTCTTTTCATCTTGCTAACAGTCATTATATGTGGGGGGCTGCCTATTCCTTTGGGGTATTTCTCTGAGGTAAGTCAGGCTTGTATTTCTATCTTCAGGCTAGTCAGCTCCTCAGGCAGTGCCGAGTTGCATAGGTAGTTGTTAGGCGCAATCCACTGCTGCTTATAGTTGTGTGAGGATAGATCAGGTACTGCAGTCTACAGAGATTCCACGTCTCAGAGCTCGTCCTATTGTTTTTGGTTATTGCCAGATCTCTGTATGTGCGCTGATTACTGCACGCTGTGTTGCCTGATTGCCAGCCATAACACAGAGGATACAAAAGTAAACTGCGCGGTCAGCAAAAAACCATCCTGTAATTACTTGAACTCATGTTCCAACTCATGGAACATGAGGAGCAATTACAGCCCACTAAAGCAACCAGCAGCAAAGAGACAATTATATGCAAGCTGGACAAGACAAAAATAAAGCAAAACGTGGAACAAGAAAATCAAAACTTAGCTTGTCCTGAAGATTACTGAAGCCAGAAGCTGAGGTAACAAAACACTCTGATAACCTTGATAGCCAGCGGAGAAATGACAAGAAAGCCCGGTTAAATAGGAAACTCCCAAATCCTAATAGAACAGGTGGACACCAGAGACAGCAGAACACAAATCACCCAGTACCATCAGTAACCACCAGAGGGAGCCCAAAAACAGAACTCACAACAGTAGCCATTCAAACCCATTTGTGCATGTTATCAGGCCAAAATCACCAGGGTATGTAAACTTTTGATTAGGGTCATTTGTATGTTTTGGGGTTCCATTATGATTTTAATATAGAAAACACAGTAGCTTGACAATAAACTATGTCACCCAATCACTAACTACGAGTGGAGAAACGTTTTGGTGTTATCATTCATATTCTGTGAAAAAAGACCAAGAAAGGCTACGTTCACATTAGCGTTGTGCGGGGCTGCGTCGGGCCCAGCCGCAGCGACGCATGCGCCATGCGCCCCTATATTTAACATGCGGGGCGCATGGACATGCGTTGTCTTGCGTTTTGTGACGCATGCGTCTTATTGGCGCAACAAAACGCTGCATGATGCAGTTTTTTCTGCGTCAAAAATCATGAAAAAATGAACGCATGCGTCACAAAAAGCTGCGTTTTGCATGCGTTTTTGCATGCGTTGTGTCACCGACGCAGCACTGCACAACGCAAATGAGAACGTAGCCAAAGCAGAAGTTCTGCTGGAGTATGTAAACTTTTGAGCACAACTGTATGTATATATATATATATATATATATATATGTGCCATATTTGCCACTAGGCACTTGAGGGCACGTGCCTAGGGCGGCAGGATGTGGGGGGGGCGCACTTGAGCAAGGTTTTTTTTTTTTTATAAAAGCCCGGGGTCAAGTGCCCGCCCCCCCTCCTGTCTACCTCCCGCCCTCCCTCCTTCCCCCCGCCCTCCCTGAAGACGTCATACACACCTTCCTCCAGCGGTGGCTGCAACTCTGTCTCAGTGCCAGCAGCTCGTCCTTTCTTCAGCGGTCACATGGTACCGCTCATTAAGGTGATGAATATGCGCATATTCATCACCTTAATGAGCGGTACCACGTGACCGCTCATACAGGAAGGAAGAGATGCCGTGAAGTTCTGCGCCATGTGGTGAGAGAAAGGTGAGTATGACAGGGTTATATAGTGGTGGGGGGTCGGGTGTATAGTGGGGGTGGGGTATATAGTAGAGGGTTATATTATGGGGGTGGGGTATATATTGGTTACACCTTGGGGTGAACTGAGTCTGTGATCTTGGGCACCTGTAGGCTCTGTCCGCATTGTGTGGGGGGCTGTCGTGATCTCAGGTCACTCACATACACCCGCAGCTGCAGGTATCGGGAGTGCAGGGCGCTCAGCAGCTTCTCCTCGTCCAGATCCGGCAGTGATGCTGCATCCTCCCCGGGGACAGGAGCCGGGAGCCCGGCCAGCAGCTCCATGTGTCTCCGCTCCTCAGTGTCTCAGCCCGGAGCCGCCCACATCATTACCGGCAGGAGGCGCCACCCTGCGGGTGTGAGAGGAGGAGGCGGCGGGTCACAGAGATAAGGAAAGTGGGATCCAGGCACCTGCACCTGTCTGTGTATATATATATATATATATATATATGTGTCCTGTGTATATATGTCCTGAGTATATAGATATATATGTCCTGTATAAATGTGTGTGTCCTATGTATATATGTCCTGAGTATATAGATATGTGTCCTGTATATATGTGTGTGTCCTGTGTGTATATATGTCCTGAGTATATAGATATGTGTCCTGTATATATATAGGTGTGTCCTGTGTATATATGCCCTGAGTATATAGATATGTGTCTTGTATAAATGTGTGTGTCCTGTGTATACAGTGGGGCAAAAAAGTATTTAGTCAGTCAGCAATAGTGCAAGTTCCACCACTTAAAAAGATGAGAGGCGTCTGTAATTTACATCATAGGTAGACCTCAACTATGGGAGACAAACTGAGAAAAAAAAATCCAGAAAATCACATTGTCTGTTTTTTTATCATTTTATTTGCATATTATGGTGGAAAATAAGTATTTGGTCAGAAACAAACAATCAAGATTTCTGGCTCTCACAGACCTGTAACTTCTTCTTTAAGAGTCTCCTCTTCCCTCCACTCATTACCTGTAGTAATGGCACCTGTTTAAACTTGTTATCAGTATAAAAAGACACCTGTGCACACCCTCAAACAGTCTGACTCCAAACTCCACTATGGTGAAGACCAAAGAGCTGTCAAAGGACACCAGAAACAAAATTGTAGCCCTGCACCAGGCTGGGAAGACTGAATCTGCAATAGCCAACCAGCTTGGAGTGAAGAAATCAACAGTGGGAGCAATAATTAGAAAATGGAAGACATACAAGACCACTGATAATCTCCCTCGATCTGGGGCTCCACGCAAAATCCCACCCCGTGGGGTCAGAATGATCACAAGAACGGTGAGCAAAAATCCCAGAACCACGCGGGGGGACCTAGTGAATGAACTGCAGAGAGCTGGGACCAATGTAACAAGGCCTACCATAAGTAACACACTACGCCACCATGGACTCAGATCCTGCAGTGCCAGACGTGTCCCACTGCTTAAGCCAGTACATGTCCGGGCCCGTCTGAAGTTTGCTAGAGAGCATTTGGATGATCCAGAGGAGTTTTGGGAGAATGTCCTATGGTCTGATGAAACCAAACTGGAACTGTTTGGTAGAAACACAACTTGTCGTGTTTGGAGGAAAAAGAATACTGAGTTGCATCCATCAAACACCATACCTACTGTAAAGCATGGTGGTGGAAACATCATGCTTTGGGGCTGTTTCTCTGCAAAGGGGCCAGGACGACTGATCCGGGTACATGAAAGAATGAATGGGGCCATGTATCGTGAGATTTTGAGTGCAAACCTCCTTCCATCAGCAAGGGCATTGAAGATGAAACGTGGCTGGGTCTTTCAACATGACAATGATCCAAAGCACACCGCCAGGGCAACGAAGGAGTGGCTTCGTAAGAAGCATTTCAAGGTCCTGGAGTGGCCTAGCCAGTCTCCAGATCTCAACCCTATAGAAAACCTTTGGAGGGAGTTGAAAGTCCGTATTGCCAAGCGAAAAGCCAAAAACATCACTGCTCTAGAGGAGATCTGCATGGAGGAATGGGCCAACATACCAACAACAGTGTGTGGCAACCTTGTGAAGACTTACAGAAAACGTTTGTCCTCTGTCATTGCCAACAAAGGATATATTACAAAGTATTGAGATGAAATTTTGTTTCTGACCAAATACTTATTTTCCACCATAATATGCAAATAAAATGATAAAAAAACAGACAATGTGATTTTCTGGATTTTTTTTTCTCAGTTTGTCTCCCATAGTTGAGGTCTACCTATGATGTAAATTACAGACGCCTCTCATCTTTTTAAGTGGTGGAACTTGCACTATTGCTGACTGACTAAATACTTTTTTGCCCCACTGTATATGTCCTGAGTATATAGATATATGTGTCCTGTATATATGTGTGTGTCCTGTGTATATATGCCCTGAGTATATAGATATATGTGTCCTGTATATATGTGTGTGTCCTGTGTGTATATATATGTCCTGAGTATATAGATATGTGTCCTGTATATTATATGTGTGTCCTGTGTATATATGTCCTGAGTATATAGATATGTGTCTTGTATATATGTGTGTGTCCTGTGTATATAGTTTCAAAAAATGAGGCAGCACTCCATTATTCAGTATAAAAACGTGCAGGGTTTAATTTACCCACATGTTCTGGCAACGTTTCAGCTCACACTGAGCCTTTCTCAAGCCTTGAGAATAATGGAGTGCTGCCTCATTTTTTGAAACTATATGAAAACTTGGATGATCGATGGACTGATTGTCTGGGGGCTCTGCACCCGAAGATAAGTATTCCTGTGCTGTTCCTTTTTTCCTTTTGTTGTCCTGAGTATATAGATATATGTGTCCTGTATATATGTGTGTGTCCTGTGTATATATGTCCTGAGTATATAGATATGTGTCCTGTATATATGTGTGTGTCCTATGTATATATGTCCTGAGTATATAGATATATGTGTCCTGTATATATGTGTGTGTCCTGTGTGTATATATGCCCTGAGTATATAGATATATGTGTCCTGTATAAATGTGTGTCCTGTGTGTATATATGTCCTGAGTATATAGATATGTGTCTTGTATATATGTGTGTGTCCTGTGTATATATGTCCTGAGTATATAGATATATGTGTCCTGTATATATGTGTGTGTCCTGTGTGTATATATGCCCTGAGTATATAGATATATGTGTCCTGTATAAATGTGTGTCCTGTGTGTATATATGTCCTGAGTATATAGATATGTGTCCTGTATATATGTGTGTGTCCTATGTATATATGTCCTGAGTATATAGATATATGTGTCCTGTATAAATGTGTGTGTCCTGTGTGTATATATGTCCTGAGTATATAGATATGTGTCTTGTATATATGTGTGTGTCCTGTGTATATATGTCCTGAGTATATAGATATATGTGTCCTGTATAAATGTGTGTGTCCTGTGTGTATATATGTCCTGAGTGTATAGATATGTGTCCTGTATATATGTGTGTGTCCTGTGTATATATGTCCTGAGTATATAGATATATGTGTCCTGTATATATGTGTGTGTCCTGTGTGTATATATGCCCTGAGTATATAGATATATGTGTCCTGTATAAATGTGTGTCCTGTGTGTATATATGTCCTGAGTATATAGATATGTGTCCTGTATATATGTGTGTGTCCTATGTATATATGTCCTGAGTATATAGATATATGTGTCCTGTATAAATGTGTGTGTCCTGTGTGTATATATGTCCTGAGTATATAGATATGTGTCCTGTATATATATGTTTGTCCTGTGTATATATGTCCTGAGTATTTAGATATGTTTCTTGTATATATGTGTGTGTGTCCTGTGTATATATGTCCTAAGTATATAGATATATGTCTTTTATATATGTCAGGGAGGAGGATGGGGGAGCCATGCACGCAGGGGAGGAGGATGGGGGAGCCATGCACGCAGGGTGGAAGGATGGAGTATAAATGTGGAGTATAAATACTGGGCTCTAAAGGGGGGACACATTGTAAGAGGACAGTGTGAAGAGGGGTCCGGTATGGAAAGGAGAGGTCAGTGTGAAGAGCATGTACCATAAGTCAGACTGTGTGGGGGTCATATTTTGTGCAGACAATATAGTGAGGGGCATTTTTTTATTCAGGAGCATTATAATGACACTTGTATCTTTAAGGGCGTCATGTGGAGATTTTCTGCAAAAGAGCGGCGAAGATGGAAGTCTGCAGAGACGGCTGTGGATGAGAAAATTCATCATGGGGTCTGGACAAGATGAAGAATGACTGCAGAGGCGACGTCATCTATAAGGTACCTGGATGTAAATGTTATTTGTGATACTAACTAACTCATGTTTTTATTTGTTAGGAGCATTAACCCCTATCTGACCTCGGACGGGATAGTACGTCCGAGGTCAGATCCCCTGCTTTGATGCAGGGCTCCGCGGTGACCCCGCATCAAAGCTGGGACATGTCAGCTGTTTTGAACAGCTGACATGTGCCCGTAATAGGCGCGGGCAGAATCGCAATCTGCCCGCACCTATTAACTAGTTAAATGCCGCTGTCAAACGCAGACAGCGGCATTTAACTACCGCTTCCGGCCGGGTGGCCGGAAATGACGTCATCGCCGACCCCGTCACATGATCGGGGGTCGGTGATGCGTCTCCATTGTAACCCTGAGTCCCTGAGACCTCTATGGTTACTGATCGCCGGTGGCTGTGAGCGCCACCCTGTAGTCGGCGCTCACAGCACACCTCCATTTCTGCTACATAGCAGCGATCAGCAGATCGATGCTATGTAGCAGAGGCGATCGTGCTGTGCCTGCTTCTAGCCTCCCATGGAGGCTATTGAAGCATGGCAAAAGTTAAAAAAAAAAGTTGAAAAAAATGTAAAAAAAAAAAAAAAAAAATCACCCCCCCTTTCGCCCCAATCAAAATAAATCAATAAAAAAAATATAAAATCTACGCATATTTGGTATTGCCGCGCTCAGAATCGCCCGATCTATCAATAAAAAAAAGCATTAACCTGAACGCTAAACAGCGTAGTGGGAAAAAAATTCAAAACGCCAGAAATACGTTTTTTTGGTCGCCACGACATTGCATTAAAATGCAATAACGGGCGATCAAAAGAACGTATCTGCACCGAAATGCTATCATTAAAAACGTCATCTCGACACGCAAAAAAAATAAGCCCTCAACCGACCCCAGATCATGAAAAATGGAGACGCTACAAGTATCGGAAAATGGCGCAATTTTTTTTTTTTTTTTTTTAGCAAAGTTTGGAATTTTTTTTCACCACTTAGATAAAAAATAACCTAGTCATGTTAGGTGTCTATGAACTCGTAATGACCTGGAGAATCATAATGGCAGGTCAATTTTAGCATTTACTGAACCTAGCAAAAAAGCCAAACAAAAAACAAGTGTGGGATTGCACTTTTTTTGCAATTTCACCGCACTTGGAATTTTTTTCCCGTTTTCTAGTACACGACATGCTAAAACCAATGATGTCGTTCAAAAGTACAACTCGTCCCGCAAAAAATAAGCCCTCACATGGCCAAATTGACGGAAAAATAAAAAAGTTATGGCTCTGGGAAGGAGGGGAGTGAAAAACGAACACGGAAAAACGAAAAATCCCAAGGTCATGAAGGGGTTAAAGGGGATGTCCAGGTTTGTAATGAGTCTGCAGTTATTCTTTGTGACTGCAGACTTCTGAATTCTCACAGTGCGCACTGCACGCTGTCAGGATTCTCTCGTGCTGGTGATTTACATTAATGCGGTCACATGCTGACTAGACATGTGTGGCCTCACTCAATGAGGCCGGGCACGTCTAGGCGGAATGTGGTCAGAAGTATACATATCACATGCTTGTGCTGACATTACCGTCCACCGGCAAGGGAGAATCATAAAAGTGTGCAGTGCATGCGTTGTGAGAATTCAGAAGCGGCGATGTCAGGATTCAGCTCTGCAGGTTCCAGTAGTCACATGGACACTTCACTCATATGCGATTTTCATACTTATGGTCCTGTGACAACGAGCTTCTCTTCTGCTTCTCTCAGTTTTTCACTTTTCACTGAACATTGAGAGCATTAGGGAGGGGAGCTCGTGGGCACATGACTGAGTGTGCAAATCACATATGTCCTTGGCGGAGGGAAGGCACCAAAATGGATTCTTGCCCCTGGTGCCAGAAACCCTAAATACACCTCTGCGGGTATGCCACTGCGAGCGGTGATTGCCAGGTCCGGTGGAGGGAGGTCTGTGCACAGGCAGTGAGGCAGGGACTGAGGGTGTGCACAGAGAGAATGGAGACCCGGAGACTGCCCGTCCTAGTCTACGCCGTAGCCTGGAGCCCTCATTATCATAGGAATATGTCTGGTAATTGTTTTTCTAAAGCTTTATCGTGTAGTTTTAGGTCAGGGAGGGATGGTTAGGAATGAGCTAGCAAGGTGCAGGGACAGGTAGTGATGGCTACTTGCAGACATGTGCGGAAATTGCAGTTTTGCACTTGCGGTGATGCAAAAAACACTGCTAGCAGCATTTTTTCCATTGCTGCAAGTACCACATTTGCCGGATCGCGGCAAAACCGCAAGTGCCGCACATGTCCGCAAGTCCCATAGGGAATGTATGAGGCCGAACGCACTGTTGCCGTAAGTGATCGTTACGCGGCAGATGCGGAGAAACTGCCCGATCTGCTGCAAAAGGCGACTTTCACATCAGCGATTATTGCCAAAGTCACTGCCAATAGTGTCATACTCACCAATGGGGGAGGCAGCACTAAAAGTGCTATATATGCTGTATATATAGTGCTGTATATATATACAGTGAAGGAAATAAGTATTTGATCCCTTGCTGATTTTGAAGTTTATTGTACTCCTACAGACCAGTTAGACACTCCTAATCAACTAGTTACCTGCATTAAAGATAGCTATCTTACATAATGACCTTTATAAAAGACTCATGTCCACAGACTCAATTAAAAAGTCAGACTCTAACCTCTAAAACATGTACAAGACCAAAGAGCTTTATATGGATGTTAGGGAAAAGATCATAGACCTACACAAAGCTGTAATAGGCTACAAAACCATTAGTAAGTTGCTGGGTGAGAAAGAGACAACTGTTGGTGCAATAATAAGAAAATGGAAGACATACTGTATAAAATGACTGCTAATCGTCATCAATCTGGAGCACCATGAAAAAAATCTCACCTGCTGGGGTATCCTTGATCATGAGGAAGGTGAGAGATCAGCCTAAAACTACTTGTTAATGATCTCAAGGCAGATGGGACCACAATCATCAAGAAAACTGTTGCGCTCACACCCTGACAGGTTGGCGCGAGAGGGGAGGTTGTGGCCCCACTGTGCCACAAACCAGGCTACCCTGGTAGGGGTGTGACTAAGCAGCTACCTTGGTGTTCACTGGAGCCTCTGATGGTGAGGTGAGGCTTGTGCGGCAGGTAACTGCCAGGTATCACTCCAGGGTGGTGTCTGGCTGTGGCTGATGATTCCACTGGGGGATGGAGAGCTAGGGCAGGAGCAGGCAACAGGCTTGACTGGCAGACACGGTAGAGACAGTGGCAGGTGGGCACGGCTGAGACACTGGCATATGGGCATGGCGGAGACAATGGCAGGCAGGCATGGCAGAGACACTGGCAGGCGTGCATGGCTGAGACACTGGCATATGGGCATGGCGGAGACAATGGCAGGTAGGCATGGCAGAGACACTTGCAGGCGGGCACAGCTGAGACACACTGGCAGGCGAGCACGGCAGAGACACGGGCAGGCAGGCATGGCTGAGACATTGGCAGGCGAGCATGGCTGAGACACTTGCAGGACAGGCAGGCACGGCTGGTACTCTGGTATGACAGTTATTGACTTGGTAGGGACAGGAATACAGGCAGGTATATGGATGCAGTTAGGGGCCTGTACTGTTGTGAATTCTGTGGCAGAGTTCACTCCTGTGGTCACAAGTGGTACTTCGGCTGATTCTCTCTGGGATCTTCCGTTTGTGGAGGAAAGTGGTACTGCAGCTTCTGAGTTTCCTCCCTCAGGTGATCTGGTGAGCTCGTTAGCTTCTTCTCTACTTAACTCCACCTGATGTTTTGATCTATGCTTCCTGTCAATGTTTCAGTGTGGGACTTGTTTTTTCCCTGGATCATTCCTGTGGCCTGCTGCTCTGCAAAGCTAAGTTTTGCTTATGTTATTTTGTTGCTATTTTTCTGTCCAGCTTGCTTTATTGGTTTTTCTCGCCTGCTGGAAGCTCTGAGACACAGAGGGACCACCTCCGTACCGTTAGTCGGTGCGGAGGGTCTTTTTGTCCCCTCTGCGTGGTTTTTTATAGGTTTTTGTGCTGACCGCAAAGTTATCTTCCCTATCCTCGTTCTGTTCAGCTAGTCGGGCCTCACTTTGCTAAATCTGTTTCATCTCTATGTTTGTGTTTTCATCTTACTCACAGTCATTATATGTGGGGGGCTGCCTTTTCCTTTGGGGAGTTTCTCTGAGGCAAGGTAGGCTTATTTTTCTATCTTCAGGATTAGCTAGTTTCTCAGGCTGTGACGAGGCGCCTAGGTTCTGGTCAGGAGCGCTCCACGGCTACCTTTAGTGTGGTTTGATAGGCTTAGGGATTGCGGTCTGCAGAGTTCCTACGTCTCAGAGCTCGTTCTATTATTTTGGGTTATTGTCAGTTCACTGTATGTGCTCTGACCTCCATGTCCATTGTGATTCTGAATTGCCTTTCATAACAGTACAGGAAGCCAAAAGTGCTAATGATTCTCAATAGAGGGAAAAAAGAAGTTCTGAGACCATTTTTTTTTCTTTGCACTGTGTTTTGTCTTTTTTTTTTCCCCTAGACATTTGGGTGGTTCAGGACACAGGTGTAGCAATGGACATTAAAGGTCTGTCTTCATGTGTGGATCAGCTCACGGCAAGAGTTCAAAATATTCAAGATTTTGTGGTCCAGAATTCTTTGCTTGAACCGAGAATTCCTATTCCAGATTTGTTTTTTGGAGATAGAACTAAATTTCTGAGTTTCAAAAATAATTGTAAACTATTTCTGGCTTTGAAACCTCGCTCTTCTGGTGACCCAATTCAACAGGTTAGGATCGTCATTTCTTTTTTGCGCGGCGACCCTCAGGACTGGGCGTTTTCTCTTGCGTCAGGAGATCCTGCATTGAGTAATATCGATGCGTTTTTCCTGGCGTTTGGGTTGCTGTACGATAAGCCTAATTCAGTGGATCAGGCAGAAAAAAAATTGCTGGCTCTTTGTCAGGCTCAGGATGAGATAGAGGTATATTGTCAGAAATTTAGAAAGTGGTCAGTGCTCACTCAATGGAATGAATCTGCGCTGGCAGCAATATTCAGAAAGGGTCTCTCTGAAGCCCTTAAGGATGTCATGGTGGGATTTCCTATGCCTGCTGGTTTGAATGAGTCTATGTCTTTGGCCATTCAGATCGGTCGATGCTTGCGTGAGCGTAAACCTGTGCTCCATTTGGCGGTATTACCTGAGCTTAAACCTGAGCCTATGCAGTGTGATAGGACCTTGACCAGAGTTGAACGGCAAGAACATAGACGTCTGAATGGTCTGTGTTTCTACTGTGGTGATTCCACTCATGCTATCTCTGATTGTCCTAAGCGCACTAAGCGGTTCGCTAGGTCTGCCACCATTGGTACTGTACAGTCAAAATTTCTTCTGTCCGTTACCTTGATCTGCTCTTTGTCATCATATTCTGTCATGGCATTTGTGGATTCAGGCGCTGCCCTGAATTTGATGGACTTGGAATATGCTAAGCGTTGTGGGTTTTTCTTGGAGCCCTTGCAGTGTCCTATTCCATTGAGAGGAATTGATGCTACGCCTTTGGCCAAGAATAAGCCTCAATACTGGACCCAGCTGACCATGTGCATGGCTCCTGCACATCAGGAGGTTATTTGCTTTCTGGTGTTGCATAATCTGCATGATGTGGTCGTGTTGGGGTTGCCATGGCTACAAGCCCATAATCCAGTATTAGATTGGAAATCCATGTCGGTGTCCAGCTGGGGTTGTCAGGGGGTACATGGTGATGTTCCATTTCTGTCAATTTCGTCATCCACTCCTTCTGAGGTCCCAGAGTTCTTGTCTGATTACCGGGATGTATTTGATGAGCCCAAGTCCAATACCCTACCTCCGCATAGGGATTGTGATTGTGCTATCAATTTGATTCCTGGTAGTAAATTTCCAAAAGGTCGATTGTTTAATTTGTCCGTGCCTGAGCACACCGCTATGAGCAGTTATGTGAAGGAATCCCTGGAGAAGGGGCATATTCGCCCGTCATCGTCGCCATTAGGAGCAGGGTTCTTTTTTGTAGCCAAGAAGGATGGTTCGCTGAGACCTTGTATAGATTACCGCCTTCTTAATAAGATCACGGTTAAATTTCAGTACCCCTTGCCATTGTTATCTGATCTGTTTGCTCGGATTAGGGGGGCTAGTTGGTTCACAAAGATAGATCTTCGTGGTGCGTATAATCTGGTGCGAATTAAGCAAGGTGATGAATGGAAAACTGCATTTAATACGCCCGAGGGTCATTTTGAGTATCTCGTGATGCCGTTCGGACTTGCCAATGCTCCATCAGTGTTTCAGTCCTTTATGCATGACATCTTCCGAGAGTACCTGGATAAATTCCTGATTGTGTACTTGGATGACATTTTGATCTTCTCGGATGATTGGGAGTCTCATGTGAAGCAGGTCAGAATGGTTTTTCAGGTCCTGCGTGCTAATTCTTTGTTTGTGAAGGGATCAAAGTGTCTCTTTGGTGTGCAGAAGGTTTCATTTTTGGGGTTCATCTTTTCCCCTTCTACTATCGAGATGGATCCTGTTAAGGTCCAAGCCATCCATGATTGGACTCAGCCGACATCTCTGAAAAGTCTGCAAAAGTTCCTGGGCTTTGCTAATTTTTATCGTCGCTTCATCTGCAAATTTTCTAGTATTGCTAAACCATTGACCGATTTGACCAAGAAGGGTGCTGATGTGGTCAATTGGTCTTCTGCTGCTGTGGAAGCTTTTCAAGAGTTGAAGCGTCGTTTTTCTTCTGCCCCTGTGTTGTGTCAACCAAATGTTTCTCTTCCGTTCCAGGTCGAGGTTGATGCTTCTGAGATTGGAGCAGGGGCTGTTTTGTCACAGAGAGGTTCTGGTTGCTCAGTGATGAAACCATGCGCTTTCTTTTCCAGGAAGTTTTCGCCTGCTGAGCGTAATTATGATGTGGGCAACCGAGAGTTGCTGGCCATGAAGTGGGCATTCGAGGAGTGGCGTCATTGGCTTGAAGGAGCTAAGCATCGCGTGGTGGTATTGACTGATCATAAGAACTTGACTTATCTCGAGTCTGCCAAGCGCTTGAATCCTAGACAAGCTCGTTGGTCGTTGTTTTTTGCCCGTTTTGACTTTGTGATTTCGTACCTTCCGGGCTCTAAAAATGTGAAGGCGGATGCTCTGTCTAGGAGTTTTGTGCCCGACTCTCCGTGTTTATCTGAGCCAGCGGGTATCCTCAAGGAAGGAGTAAGTGTGTCTGCCATCTCCCCTGATTTGCGGCGGGTGCTGCAAAAATTTCAGGCTAATAAACCTGATCGTTGCCCAGCGGAGAAACTGTTTGTCCCTGATAGGTGGACGAATAGAGTTATCTCTGAACTTCATTGTTCGGTGTTGGCTGGTCATCCTGGAATCTTTGGTACCAGAGAGTTAGTGGCTAGATCCTTTTGGTGGCCCTCTCTGTCGCGGGATGTGCTTGCTTTTGTGCAGTCCTGTGGGATTTGTGCTCGGGCTAAGCCCTGCTGTTCTCGTGCCAGTGGGTTGCTTTTGCCCTTGCCGGTCCCGAAGAGGCCTTGGACACATATCTCTATGGATTTTATTTCTGACCTTCCCGTTTCTCAAAAGATGTCAGTCATTTGGGTGGTCTGTGATCGCTTTTCTAAGATGGTCCATCTGGTACCCTTGTCTAAATTGCCTTCCTCCTCTGATTTGGTGCCTTTGTTCTTCCAGCATATGGTTCGTTTGCATGGCATTCCAGAGAGTATTGTTTCTGACAGAGGTTCCCAGTTTGTTTCGAGGTTTTGGCGAGCCTTTTGTGGTAGGATGGGCATTGACTTGTCTTTTTCCTCGGCTTTCCATCCTCAGACTAATGGCCAGACCGAGCGAACCAATCAGACCTTGGAAACATATCTGAGTTGCTTTGTTTCTGCTGATCAGGATGACTGGGTGTCCTTTTTGCCTTTGGCTGAGTTCGCCCTTAATAATCGGGCCAGCTCGGCTACCTTGGTTTCACCGTTTTTCTGCAATTCTGGGTTCCATCCTCGTTTCTCTTCTGGACAGGTTGAGTCTTCGGACTGTCCTGGTGTGGATACTGTGGTGGACAGGTTGCAGCAGATTTGGACTCAGGTAGTGGACAATTTGACCTTGTCCCAGGAGAAGGCTCAACTTTTCGCTAATCGCAGACGCCGTGTGGGTCCCCGACTTCGTGTTGGGGATCTGGTTTGGTTATCTTCTCGTCATATTCCTATGAAGGTTTCCTCTCCTAAGTTTAAACCTCGTTTTATTGGTCCGTATAGGATTTCTGAGGTTCTTAATCCTGTGTCTTTTCGTCTGACCCTTCCAGATTCTTTTTCCATACATAACGTATTCCATAGGTCATTGTTGCGGAGATACGTGGCACCTATGGTTCCATCTGTTGAGCCTCCTGCCCCGCTTTTGGTGGAGGGGGAATTGGAGTATATTGTGGAGAAGATTTTGGATTCTCGTGTTTCAAGACGGAAACTCCAGTATCTGGTTAAATGGAAGGGTTATGCTCGGGAGGATAATTCCTGGGTTTTTGCCTCTGATGTCCATGCTCCCGATCTTGTTCTTTCATGTGGCTCATCCTGGTCGGCCTGGGGGCTCTGGTGAGGGTTCGGTGACCCCTCCTCAAGGGGGGGGTACTGTTGTGAATTCTGTGGCAGAGTTCACTCCTGTGGTCACAAGTGGTACTTCGGCTGATTCTCTCTTGGATCTTCCGTTTGTGGAGGAAAGTGGTACTACAGCTTCTGAGTTTCCTCCCTCAGGTGATCTGGTGAGCTCGTTAGCTTCTTCTCTACTTAACTCCACCTGATGCTTTGATCTATGCTTCCTGTCAATGTTTCAGTGTCGGACTTGTTTTTTCCCTGGATCATTCCTGTGGCCTGCTGCTCTGCAAAGCTAAGTTTTGCTTATGTTATTTTGTTGCTATTTTTCTGTCCAGCTTGCTTTATTGGTTTTTCTTGCCTGCTGGAAGCTCTGAGACGCAGAGGGACCACCTCCGTACCGTTAGTCGGTGCGGAGGGTCTTTTTGTCCCCTCTGCGTGGTTTTTTATATGTTTTTGTGCTGACCGCAAAGTTATCTTCCCTATCCTCGTTCTGTTCAGCTAGTCGGGCCTCACTTTGCTAAATCTATTTCATCTCTGTTTGTGTTTTCATCTTACTCACAGTCATTATATGTGGGGGGCTGCCTTTTCCTTTGGGGAGTTTCTCTGAGGCAAGGTAGGCTTATTTTTCTATCTTCAGGATTAGCTAGTTTCTCAGGCTGTGACGAGGCGCCTAGGTTCTGGTCAGGAGCGCTCCACGGCTACCTTTAGTGTGGTTTGATAGGCTTAGGGATTGCGGTCTCCAGAGTTCCCACGTCTCAGAGCTCGTTCTATTATTTTGGGTTATTGTCAGTTCACTGTATGTGCTCTGACCTCCATGTCCATTGTGATTCTGAATTGCCTTTCATAACACTGTACAGACTGGAAGGTATATGGGCACAGGTAGGGACCTGTTCAGACTGGAAGGTATATGGGAAAAGGTAGGGACCTGACCCGCAGAAGTAGAGCAGGACCGCAAGGTTATTGTTGTGAATTCTGTGGCAGAGCTCCCTCCTGTGGTCACAAGTGGTACTTCGGCTGATTCTCTCTGGGAGCTTCCGTTTGTGGAGGAAAATGGTACTGCGGCTTCTGAGTTTCCTCCCTCAGGTGATCTGGTGAGGTCGTTAGGTGCTTCTCTACTTAACTCCACCTAATGCTTTGATCCATGCTTCCTGTCAATGTTCCAGCGTTGGACTTGTTTTTCCCTGGATCATTCCTGTGGCCTGCTGCTCTGCATAGCTAAGTTCTTCTTTGCTATTTGTTTGCTATTTTTTCTGTCCAGCTTGTCTAATTGTTTTGCTGGAAGCTCTGGGACGCAAAGGGTGTACCTCCGTACCGTTAGTTCGGTACGGAGGGTCTTTTTGCCCCCCTTGCGTGGTTTTCTTTAGGGTTTTGTGTAGACCGCAAAGTTATCTTTCCTATCCTCGCTCTGTTAAGAAAGTCGGGCCTCACTTTGCTGAATCTATATCATCCCTACGTTTGTCTTTTCATCTTAACTCACAGTCATTATATGTGGGGGGCTGCCTTTTCCTTTGGGCTATTTCTCTGAGGCAAGGTAGGCTTATTTTCTATCTTCAGGCTAGTTAGTTTCTCAGGCTGTGCCGAGTTGCATAGGCAGAGTTAGGCGCAATCCACGGCTGCCTCTAGTGTTGTTTGGAGAGGATTAGGGATTGCGGTCTGCATAGTTCCCACATCTCAGAGCTCGTTCTATTATTTTGGGTTATTGTCAGATCACTGTATGTGCTCTGACCTCTATGTCCATTGTGATACTGAATTGCCTATCACAACAATACAGGAAGCCAAAAGTGCTATGATTCTCAATAGAGGGAAAAAAGAAGTTCTGAGACCATTTTTTTTTTCTTTGCACTGTGTTTTGCCTTTTTTTTCCTCTAGACATTTGGGTGGTTCAGGACACAGGTGTAGCAATGGACATTAAAGGTCTGTCTTCATGTGTGGATCAGCTCACGGCAAGAGTCCAAAATATTCAAGATTTTATGGTTCAGAATTCTTTGTTAGAACCGAGAATTCCTATTCCAGATTTGTTTTTTGGAGATAGAACTAAATTTCTGAGTTTCAAAAATAATTGTAAACTATTTCTGGCTTTGAAACCTCGCTCCTCTGGTGACCCAGTTCAACAGGTTAGGATCGTCATTTCTTTTTTGCGTTGCGACCCTCAGGACTGGGCATTTTCTCTTGCGTCAGGAGATCCTGCATTAAGTAATATCGATGCGTTTTTCCTGGCGCTTGGATTGCTGTACGATGAGCCTAATTCAGTGGATCAGGCAGAAAAAAATTTGCTGGCTCTTTGTCAGGCTCAGGATGAGATAGAGGTATATTGCCAGAAATTTAGAAAGTGGTCCGTGCTCACTCAATGGAATGAATCTGCGCTGGCAGCTATATTCAGAAAGGGTCTCTCTGAAGCCCTTAAGGATATCATGGTGGGATTTCCTATGCCTGCTGGTTTGAATGAGTCTATGTCTTTGGCCATTCAGATCGGTCGACGCTTGCGTGAGCGTAAATCTGTGCACTATTTGGCAGTATTACCTGAGATTAAACCTGAGCCTATGCAATGCGATAGGACTATGACCAGAGTTGAACGGCAAGAACACAGACGTCTGAATGGGCTGTGTTTTTACTGTGGTGATTCCACTCATGCTATCTCTGATTGTCCTAAGCGCACTAAGCGGTTCGCTAGGTCTGCCACCATTGGTACAGTACAGTCAAAATTTCTTCTGTCCGTTACCTTGATCTGCTCTTTGTCATCGTATTCTGTCATGGCGTTTGTGGATTCAGGCGCTGCCCTGAATTTGATGGACTTGGAATATGCTAAGCGTTGTGGGTTTTTCTTGGAGCCCTTGCAGTGTCCTATTCCATTGAGAGGAATTGATGCTACGCCTTTGGCCAAGAATAAGCCTCAATACTGGACCCAGCTGACCATGTGCAAGGCTCCTGCACATCAGGAGGTTATTCACTTTCTGGGGTTGCATAATCTGCATGATGTGGTCGTGTTGGGTTGCCATGGCTACAAGCCCATAATCCAGTATTGGATTAGAAATCCATGTCGGTGTCCAGCTGGGGTTGTCAGGGGGTACATGGTGATGTTCCATTTCTGTCAATTTCGTCATCCACCCCTTCTGAGGTTCCAGAGTTCTTGTCTGATTACCGGGACGTATTTGATGAGCCCAAGTCCGATGCCCTACCTCCGCATAGGGATTGTGATTGTGCTATCAATTTGATTCCTGGTAGTAAATTCCCAAAAGGTCGACTGTTTAATTTATCCATGCCTGAGCACACCGTTATGCGCAGTTATGTGAAGGAATCCCTGGAGAAGGGGCATATTCGCCCGTCATCGTCGCCATTAGGAGCAGGGTTCTTTTTTGTAGCCAAGAAGGATGGTTCGCTGAGACCTTGTATAGATTACCGCCTTCTTAATAAGATCACTGTTAAATTTCAGTACCCCTTGCCATTGTTATCTGATTTGTTTGCTCGGATTAAAGGGGCTATTTGATTCACCAAGATAGATCTTCGTGGTGCGTATAATCTGGTGCGAATCAGGCGAGGCGATGAATGGAAAACTGCATTTAATACGCCCAAGGGTCATTTTGAGTATCTAGTGATGCCATTCGGACTTGCCAATGCTCCATCAGTGTTTCAGTCCTTTATGCATGACATCTTCCGAGAGTACCTGGATAAATTCCTGATTGTGTACTTGGATGACATTTTGATCTTCTCGGATGATTGGGAGTCTCATGTGAAGCAGGTCAGAACGGTTTTTCAGGTCCTGCGTGCTAATTCTTTGTTTGTGAAGGGATCAAAGTGTCTCTTTGGTGTGCAGAAGGTTTCATTTTTGGGGTTCATCTTTTCCCCTTCTACTATCGAGATGGATCCTGTTAAGGCCCAAGCCATCCATGATTGGACTCAGCCGACATCTCTGAAAAGTCTGCAAAAGTTCCTGGGCTTTGCTAATTTTTATCGTCGCTTCATCTGCAATTTTTCTAGTATTGCCAAACCATTGACCGATTTGACCAAGAAGGGTACTGATTTGGTCAATTGGTCTTCTGCTGCTGTGGAAGCTTTTCAAGAGTTGAAGCGTCATTTTTCTTCTGCCCCTGTGTTGTCAGTCAGATGTTTCTCTTCCGTTCCAGGTCGAGGTTGATGCTTCTGAGATTGGAGCAGGGGCTGTTTTGTCACAGAGAGGTTCTGATTGCTCAGTGATGAAACCATGCGCTTTTTTTTCCAGGAAGTTTTCGCCTGCTGAGCGAAATTATGATGTGGGCAACCGAGAGTTGCTGGCCATGAAGTGGGCATTCGAGGAGTGGCGTCATTGGCTTGAAGAAGCTAAGCATCGCGTGGTGGTATTGACTGATCATAAGAACTTGACTTATCTCGAGTCTGCTAAGCGTTTGAATCCTAGACAGGCTCGTTGGTCGCTGTTTTTTGCCCGTTTTGACTTTGTGATTTCGTACCTTCCGGGCTCTAAAAATGTGAAGGCGGATGCTCTGTCTAGGAGTTTTGTGCCCGACTCTCCGGGTTTATCTGAGCCGGCGGGTATCCTCAAGGAAGGAGTAATTGTGTCTGCCATCTCCCCTGATTTGCGGCGGGTGCTGCAAAAATTTCAGGCTAATAAACCTGATCGTTGTCCAGCGGAGAAACTGTTTGTCCCTGATAGGTGGACGAATAAAGTTATCTCTGAGGTTCATTCTTCGGTGTTGGCTGGTCATCCTGGAATCTTTGGTACCAGAGAGTTAGTGGCTAGATCCTTTTGGTGGCCATTTCTGTCGCGGGATGTGCGTACTTTTGTGCAGTCCTGTGGGATTTGTGCTCGGGCTAAGCTGTTATGATAGGCAATTCAGTAACACAATGTACATAGCGATCAGAGCACATACAGTGATCTGACAATAACCCAAAATAATAGAACGAGCTCTGAGACGTGGAAACTCTGTAGACCGCAATTCCTGATCCTCTCCAAACTCAACTAGAGGCAGCTGTGGATTGCGCCTAACGCTCCCTATGCAACTCGGCACAGCCTGAGAAACTAACTAGCCTGAAGATAGAAAAATAAGCCTACCTTGCCTCAGAGAAATACCCCAAAGGAAAAGGCAGCCCCCCCACATATAATGACTGTGAGTAAGATGAAAAGACAAACGTAGGGATGAAATAGATTCAGCAAAGTGAGGCCCGATATTCTAGACAGAACGAGGATAGGAAAGATAACTTTGCGGTCTACACAAAACCCTAAAGAAAACCACGCAAAGGGGGCAAAAAGACCCTCCGTACCGAACTAACGGCACGGAGGTACACCCTTTGCGTCCCAGAGCTTCCAGCAAAACAAATAGACAAGCTGGACAGAAAAAATAGCAACAAATAGCAAAGAAGCACTTAGCTATGCAGAGCAGCAGGCCACAGGAATGATCCAGAGAAACACAAGTCCAACACTGGAACATTGACAGGAAGCATGGATCAAAGCATTAGGTGGAGTTAAGTAGAGAAGCACCTAACGACCTCACCAGATCACCTGAGGGAGGAAACTCAGAAGCAGCAGTACCAGTTTCCTTCACAAACGGAAGCTCCCAGAGTGTTATGTTTGCTAATGACAGGTGTTATGAAGGCAATCCAGAAACACAGTGTGCTTAGCGATCAGAGCTCACACAGTGATCTGACAAATACCCAAAAATACAAGAACGAGCTCTGAGACGTGGAAACTCTGTAGACTGCACACCTGATCCTATCCTAAACACAACTAAAAGCGGCTGTGGATTGCGCCTAACAACTACCTAGGCAACTCGGCACAGCCTAAGAAACTAGCTAGCCTGAAGATAGAAAAATAGGCCTGACTTGCCCCAGAGAAATTTCCCCAAAGGAAAAGGCAGCCCCCCACATATAATGACTGTGAGTAAGATGAAAAGACAAAACGTAGGGATGAAATAGATTCAGCAAAGTGGGGCCCGATATTCTAGGACAGAGCGAGGACAGTAAAGCGAACTTTGCAGTCTACAAAAAACCCTAAAGCAAAACCACGCAAAGGGGGCAAAAAAAAACCCACCGTGCCGAACTAACGGCACGGCGGTACACCCTTTGCGTCTCAGAGCTTCCAGCAAAACAAAAGACAAGCTGGACAGAAAAAAAGCAACAAAAAAGCAAAAAGCACTTAGCTATACAGAGCAGCAGGTCACAGGAACAATCAGGAGAAGCTCAGATCCAACACTGAATCATTGACAAGGAGCAAGGATAGCAGCATCAGGCGGAGTTAAGTAATGAAGCAGTTAACGAGCTCACCAGAACACCTGAGGGAGGAAGCTCAGAAGCTGCAGTACCACTTGTGACCACAGGAGTGAATTCAGCCACAGAATTCACAACAGTACCCCCCCTTGAGGAGGGGTCACCGAACCCTCACCAGAGCCCCCAGGCCGACCAGGATGAGCCACATGAAAGGCACGAACAAGATCGGAAGCATGAACATCAGAGGCAAAAACCCAGGAATTATCTTCCTGAGCATAACCCTTCCATTTAACCAGATACTGGAGTTTCCGTCTAGAAACACGAGAATCCAAAATCTTCTCCACAATATACTCCAATTCCCCCTCCACCAAAACCGGGGCAGGAGGCTCAACAGATGGAACCATAGGTGCCACGTATCTCCGCAACAACGACCTATGGAATACATTATGTATGGAAAAGGAGTCTGGGAGGGTCAAACGAAAAGACACAGGATTGAGAACCTCAGAAATCCTATACGGACCAATAAAACGAGGTTTAAATTTAGGAGAGGAAACCTTCATAGGAATATGACGAGAAGATAACCAAACCAGATCCCCAACACGAAGTCGGGGACCCACACGGCGTCTGCGATTAGCGAAAAGTTGAGCTTTCTCCTGGGACAAGATCAAATTGTCCACTACCTGAGTCCAGATCTGCTGCAACCTATCCACCACAGAATCCACACCAGGACAGTCCGAAGACTCAACCTGTCCTGAAGAGAAACGAGGATGGAACCCAGAATTGCAAAAAAATGGAGAAACCAAGGTAGCCGAGCTGGCCCGATTATTAAGGGCGAACTCAGCCAACGGCAAAAAGGACACCCAATCATCCTGGTCTGCAGAAACAAAACATCTCAGATATGTTTCCAAGGTCTGATTGGTTCGTTCGGTCTGGCCATTAGTCTGAGGATGGAAAGCCGAGGAAAAGGATAGGTCAATGCCCATCCTACCACAAAAGGCTCGCCAAAACCTTGAAACAAACTGGGAACCTCTGTCAGAAACAATATTCTCAGGAATGCCATGCAACCGAACCACATGCTGAAAGAACAAAGGTACCAAATCAGAGGAGGAAGGCAATTTAGCCAAGGGCACCAGATGGACCATTTTAGAAAAGCGATCACAGACCACCCAAATGACTGACATCTTTTGAGAAACGGGAAGGTCAGAAATGAAATCCATCGAAATATGTGTCCAAGGCCTCTTTGGGACTGGCAAGGGCAAAAGCAACCCACTGGCACGAGTACAGCAGGGCTTAGCCCTAGCACAAATCCCACAGGACTGCACAAAAGTACGTACATCCCGTGACAGAGATGGCCACCAGAAGGATCTAGCCACTAACTCTCTGGTACCAAAGATTCCAGGATGACCAGCCAACACCGAACAATGAAGTTCAGAGATAAGTTTATTAGTCCACCTATCAGGGACGAACAGTTTCTCTGCTGGACAACGATCAGGTTTATTCGCCTGAAATTTTTGCAGCACCCGCCGCAAATCAGGGGAGATGGCAGACACAATGACTCCTTCCTTGAGGATACCCGCTGGCTCAGATAAACCCGGAGAGTCGGGCACAAAACTCCTAGACAGAGCATCCGCCTTCACATTTTTAGAGCCCGGAAGGTACGAAATCACAAAGTCGAAGCGGGCAAAAAATAACGACCAACGGGCCTGTCTAGGATTCAAGCGCTTGGCAGACTCGAGATAAGTCAAGTTCTTATGATCAGTCAATACCACCACGCGATGCTTAGCTCCTTCAAGCCAATGACGCCACTCCTCGAATGCCCACTTCATGGCCAGCAACTCTCGATTACCCACATCATAATTACGCTCAGCGGGCGAAAACGTCCTGGAAAAGAAAGCACATGGTTTCATCACTGAGCAATCAGAACCTCTCTGTGACAAAACCGCCCCTGCTCCAATCTCAGAAGCATCAACCTCGACCTGGAACGGAAGAGAAACATCTGGCTGACACAACACAGGGGCAGAACAAAAACGACGCTTCAACTCCTGAAAAGCTTCCACAGCAGCAGAAGACCAATTAACCAAATCAGCACCCTTCTTGGTCAAATCGGTCAATGGTTTGGCAATGCTAGAAAAATTACAGATGAAGCGACGATAAAAATTAGCAAAGCCCAGGAACTTTTGCAGACTTTTCAGAGATGTCGGCTGAATCCAATCCTGGATGGCTTGGACCTTAACTGGATCCATCTCGATAGTAGAAGGGGTAAAGATGAACCCCAAAAATGAAACTTTCTGCACACCGAAGAGACACTTTGATCCCTTCACAAACAAAGAGTTAGCACGCAGGACCTGAAAAACCATTCTGACCTGCTTCACATGAGACTCCCAATCATCTGAGAAGATCAAAATGTCATCCAAGTAAACAATCAGGAATTTATCCAGATACTCACGGAAGATGTCATGCATAAAAGACTGAAACACAGATGGAGCATTGGCAAGTCCGAACGGCATCACTAGATACTCAAAATGACCCTCGGGCGTATTGAATGCAGTTTTCCATTCATCTCCTTGCCTGATTCTCACCAGATTATACGCACCACGAAGATCTATCTTAGTGAACCAACTAGCCCCATTAATCCGAGCAAACAAGTCAGATAACAATGGCAAGGGATACTGAAATTTAACAGTGATCTTATTAAGAAGGCGGTAATCAATACACGGTCTCAGCGAACCATCCTTGTTGGCTACAAAGAAGAACCCTGCTCCCAGTGGTGATGACGATGGGCGAATATGTCCCTTCTCCAGGGATTCCTTCACATAACTGCGCATAGCGGCGTGTTCGGGCACGGATAAATTAAATAATCGACCTTTAGGGAATTTACTACCAGGAATCAAATTGATAGCACAATCACAATCCCTATGCGGAGGTAGAGCATCGGACTTGGGCTCTTCAAATACATCCTGATAATCAGACAAGAACTCTGGGACCTCAGAAGGGGTGGATGACGAAATCGACAAAAATGGAACATCACCATGTACCCCCTGACAACCCCAGCTGGATACCGACATGGAATTCCAATCCAATACTGGATTATGGGTTTGTAGCCATGGCAACCCCAACACGACCACATCATGCAGATTATGCAACACCAGAAAGCGAATAACTTCCTGATGTGCAGGAGCCATGCACATGGTCAGCTGGGCCCAGTATTGAGGTTTATTCTTGGCCAAAGGTGTAGCATCAATTCCTCTCAATGGAATAGGACACCGCAAAGGCTCCAAGAAAAACCCACAACGTTTAGCATAATCCAAATCCATCAGATTCAGGGCAGCGCCCGAATCCACAAACGCCATGACAGAAAACGACGACAAAGAGCATATCAAGGTAATGGACAGAAGGAATTTGGACTGTACAGTACCAATGACGGCAGACCTAGCGGACCGCTTAGTGCGCTTAGGACAATCAGAAATAGCATGAGTGGAATCACCACAGTAGAAACACAGACCATTCAGACGTCTGTATTCCTGCCGTTCAACTCTAGTCATAGTCCTATCGCACTGCATAGGCTCAGGTTTAACCTCAGGCAGTACCGCCAAATGGTGCACAGATTTACGCTCGCGCAAGCGTCGACCGATCTGAATGGCCAAAGACAAAGACTCATTCAAACCAGCAGGCATAGGAAATCCCACCATGACATCCTTAAGAGCCTCAGAGAGACCCTTTCTGAACAAAGCTGCCAGCGCAGATTCATTCCACTGAGTGAGTACTGACCATTTCCTAAATTTCTGACAATATACTTCTATATCATCCTGACCCTGGCACAAAGCCAGCAAATTTTTCTCAGCCTGATCCACTGAATTAGGCTCATCGTACAGCAATCCGAGCGCCAGGAAAAACGCATCGACACTACTCAATGCAGGGTCTCCTGGCGCAAGAGAAAATGCCCAGTCTTGAGGGTCGCCGCGCAAAAAAGAAATAATAATCAAAACCTGTTGAATAGGATTACCAGAAGAATGAGGTTTCAAGGCCAGAAATAGCTTACAATTATTTTTGAAACTTAGAAACTTAGTTCTATCTCCAAAAAACAAATCAGGAATAGGAATTCTTGGTTCTAACATAGATTTCTGATCAATAGTATCTTGAATTTTTTGTACATTTATAACGAGATTATCCATTGAAGAGCACAGACCCTGAATATCCATGTCCACACCTGTGTCCAGAATCACCCAAATGTCTAGGGGAAAAAAAAAAAGTGAACACAGAGCAGAAAAAAAAAAAAATGATGTCAGAACTTTTTCTTTCCCTCTTTTGAGAATCATTAGTTTGGCTCCTTGTACTGTTATGTTTGCTAATGACAGGTGTTATGAAGGCAATCCAGGAACACAGTGTGCTTAGCGATCAGAGCGCACACAGTGATCTGACAAATACCCAAAAATACAAGAACGAGCTCTGAGACATGGAAACTCTGTAGACTGCACACCTGATCCTATCCTAAACACAACTAAAAGCGGCTGTGGATTGCGCCTAACAACTACCTAGGCAACTCGGCACAGCCTAAGAAACTAGCTAGCCTGAAGATAGAAAAATAGGCCTGACTTGCCCCAGAGAAATTTCCCCAAAGGAAAAGGCAGCCCCCCACATATAATGACTGTGAGTAAGATGAAAAGACAAAACGTAGGGATGAAATAGATTCAGCAAAGTGGGGCCCGATATTCTAGGACAGAGCGAGGACAGTAAAGCGAACTTTGCAGTCTACAAAAAACCCTAAAGCAAAACCACGCAAAGGGGGCAAAAAAAAACCCACCGTGCCGAACTAACGGCACGGCGGTACACACTTTGCGTCTCAGAGCTTCCAGCAAAACAAAAGACAAGCTGGACAGAAAAAAAGCAACAAAAAAGCAAAAAGCACTTAGCTATACAGAGCAGCAGGTCACAGGAACAATCAGGAGAAGCTCAGATCCAACACTGAAACATTGACAAGGAGCAAGGATAGCAGCATCAGGCGGAGTTAAGTAATGAAGCAGTTAACGAGCTCACCAGAACACCTGAGGGAGGAAGCTCAGAAGCTGCAGTACCACTTGTGACCACAGGAGTGAATTCAGCCACAGAATTCACAACACAGAGAGAATCAGCCGAAGTACCACTTGTGACCACAGGAGTGAACTCTGCCACAGAATTCACAACAGTACCCCCCCCTTGAGGAGGGGTCACCGAACCCTCACCAGAGCCCCCAGGCCGACCAGGATGAGCCACATGAAACGCACGAACAAGATCGGGAGCATGGACATCAGAGGCAAAAACCCAGGAATTATCTTCCTGAGCATAACCCTTCCATTTAACCAGATACTGGAGTTTCCGTCTTGAAACACGAGAATCCAAAATCTTCTCCACAATATACTCCAATTCCCCCTCCACCAAAACCGGGGCAGGAGGCTCAACAGATGGGACCATAGGTGCCACGTATCTCCGCAACAATGACCTATGGAATACGTTATGTATGGAAAAGAATCTGGAAGGGTCAGACGAAAAGACACAGGATTAAGAACCTCAGAAATCCTATACGGACTAATAAAACGAGGTTTAAACTTAGGAGAGGAAACCTTCATAGGAATATGACGAGAAGATAACCAAACCAGATCCCCAACACGAAGTCGGGGACCCACACGGCGTCTGCGATTAGCGAAAAGTTGAGCCTTCTCCTGGGACAAGGTCAAATTGTCCACTACCTGAGTCCAAATCTGCTGCAACCTGTCCACCACAGTATCCACACCAGGACAGTCCGAAGACTCAACCTGTCCAGAAGAGAAACGAGGATGGAACCCAGAATTGCAGAAAAACGGCGAAACCAAGGTAGCCGAGCTGGCCCGATTATTAAGGGCGAACGCAGCCAAAGGCAAAAAGGACACCCAGTCATCCTGATCAGCAGAAACAAAGCATCTCAGATATGTTTCCAAGGTCTGATTGGTTCGTTCGGTCTGGCCATTAGTCTGAGGATGGAAAGCCGAGGAAAAAGACAAGTCAATGCCCATCCTACCACAAAAGGCTCGCCAAAACCTCGAAACAAACTGGGAACCTCTGTCAGAAACAATATTCTCTGGAATGCCATGCAAACGAACCACATGCTGGAAGAACAAAGGCACCAAATCAGAGGAGGAAGGCAATTTAGACAAGGGTACCAGATGGACCATCTTAGAAAAGCGATCACAGACCACCCAAATGACTGACATCTTTTGAGAAACGGGAAGGTCAGAAATAAAATCCATAGAGATATGTGTCCAAGGCCTCTTCGGGACCGGCAAGGGCAAAAGCAACCCACTGGCACGAGAACAGCAGGGCTTAGCCCGAGCACAAATCCCACAGGACTGCATAAAAGTACGCACATCCCACGACAGAGAGGGCCACCAAAAGGATCTAGCCACTAACTCTCTGGTACCAAAGATTCCAGGATGACCAGCCAACACCGAACAATGAAGTTCAGAGATAACTCTATTCGTCCACCTATCAGGGACAAACAGTTTCTCCGCTGGGCAACGATCAGGTTTATTAGCCTGAAATTTTTGCAGCACCCGCCGCAAATCAGGGGAGATGGCAGACACAATTACTCCTTCCTTGAGGATACCCGCCGGCTCAGATAAACCCGGAGAGTCGGGCACAAAACTCCTAGACAGAGCATCCGCCTTCACATTTTTAGAGCCCGGAAGGTACGAAATCACAAAATCAAAACGGGCAAAAAACAGCGACCAACGAGCTTGTCTAGGATTCAACCGCTTGGCAGACTCGAGATAAGTCAAGTTCTTATGATCAGTCAATACCACCACGCGATGCTCAGCTCCTTCAAGCCAATGACGCCACTCCTCGAATGCCCACTTCATGGCCAGCAACTCTCGGTTGCCCACATCATAATTTCGCTCAGCAGGCGAAAACTTCCTGGAAAAGAAAGCGCATGGTTTCATCACTGAGCAACCAGAACCTCTCTGTGACAAAACAGCCCCTGCTCCAATCTCAGAAGCATCAACCTCGACCTGGAACGGAAGAGAAACATCTGGTTGACACAACACAGGGGCAGAAGAAAAACGACGCTTCAACTCTTGAAAAGGTTCCACAGCAGCAGAAGACCAATTGACCAAATCAGCACCCTTCTTGGTCAAATCGATCAATGGTTTGGCAACACTAGAAAAATTGCAGATGAAGCGACGATAAAAATTAGCAAAGCCCAGGAACTTTTGCAGACTTTTCAGAGATGTCGGCTGAGTCCAATCATGGATGGCTTGGACCTTAACCGGATCCATCTCGATAGTAGAAGGGGAAAAGATGAACCCCAAAAATGAAACCTTCTGCACACCAAAGAGACACTTTGATCCCTTCACAAACAAAGAATTAGCATGCAGGACCTGAAAAACCGTTCTGACCTGCTTCACATGAGACTCCCAATCATCCGAGAAGATCAAAATGTCATCCAAGTACACAATCAGGAATTTATCCAGGTACTCACGGAAGATGTCATGCATAAAGGATTGAAACACTGATGGAGCATTGGCAAGTCCGAATGGCATCACTAGATACTCAAAATGACCCTCGGGCGTATCAAATGCAGTTTTCCATTCATCGCCTTGCCTGATTCTCACCAGATTATACGCACCACGAAGATCTATCTTAGTGAACCAACTAGCCCCCTTAATCCGAGCAAACAAATCAGATAACAATGGCAAGGGGTACTGAAATTTAACAGTGATCTTATTAAGAAGGCGGTAATCTATACACGGTCTCAGCGAACCATCCTTCTTGGCTACAAAAAAAGAACCCTGCTCCTAATGGCGACGATGACGGGCGAATATGCCCCTTCTCCAGGGATTCCTTCACATAACTGCGCATAGCGGTGTGCTCAGGCACGGATAAATTAAACAGTCCCGGTAATCAGACAAGAACTCTGGAACCTCAGAAGGGGTGGATGACGAAATTGACAGAAATGGAACATCACCATGTACCCCCTGACAACCCCAGCTGGACACCAACATGGAATTCCAATCCAATACTGGATTATGGGCTTGTAGCCATGGCAACCCCAACACGACCACATCATGCAGATTATGCAACACCAGAAAGCGAATAACCTCCTGATGTGCAGGAGCCATGCACATGGTCAGCTGGGTCCAGTATTGAGGCTTATTCTTGGCCAAAGGTGTAGCATCAATTCCTCTCAATGGAATAGGACACTGCAAGGGCTCCAATAAAAACCCACAACGTTTAGCATAATCCAAGTCCATCAAATTCAGGGCAGCGCCTGAATCCACAAACGCCATGACAGAATACGACGACAAGGAGCATATCAAGGTAACGGACAGAAGAAATTTTGACTGTACAGTACCAATGGCGGCAGACCTAGCGAACCGCTTAGTGCGCTTAGGACAATCAGAGATAGCATGAGTGGAATCACCACAGTAGAAACACAGCCCATTCAGATGTCTGTGTTCTTGCCGTTCAACTCTGGTCATAGTCCTATCGCACTGCATAGGCTCAGGTTTAATCTCAGGTAATACCGCCAAATGGTACACAGATTTACGCTCACGCAAGCGTCGACCGATCTGAATGGCCAAAGACATAGACTCATTCAAACCAGCGGGCATAGGAAATCCCACCATGACATCCTTAATGGCTTCAGAGAGACACTTTCTGAAAATGGCTGCAAGCGCAGATTCATTCCATTGAGTGAGCACGGACCATTTTCTAAATTTCTGGCAATATAGCTCTATCTCATCCTGAGCCTGACAAAGAGCCAGCAAATTTTTTTCTGCCTGATCTACTGAATTAGGCTCATCGTACAGCAATCCAAGCGCCAGGAAAAACGCTTCGATATCACTCAATGCAGGATCTCCTGATGCAAGAGAAAATGCCCAGTCCTGAGGGTCGCCACGGAAAAAAGAAATGACGATCCTAACATGTTGCGCTGGGTCACCAGAGGAGCGAGGTTTCAAAGCCAGAAACAGTTTACAATTATTATTGAAACTCAGAAATTTAGTTCTATCTCCAAAAAACAAATCTCTAATAGGAATTCTCGGTTCTAACAAAGAATTCTGAACCACAAAATTTTGAATATCTTGAACTCTTGCCGTGAGCTGATCTACACATGAAGACAGACCTTTAATGTCCATTGTAGCACCTGTGTCCTGAACCACCCAAATGTCTAGGGGAAAAAAAAGACAAATCACAGTGCAAAGGAAAAAAAATGGTCTCAGAACTTCTTTTTTCCCTCTATTGAGAATCATTAGTACTTTTGGCTTCCTGTACTGTTATGATAGGCAATTCAGTAACACAATGTACATAGCGATCAGAGCACATACAGTGATCTGACAATAACCCAAAATAATAGAACGAGCTCTGAGACGTGGAAACTCTGTAGACCGCAATTCCTGATCCTCTCCAAACACAACTAGAGGCAGCTGTGGATTGCGCCTAACGCTCCCTATGCAACTCGGCACAGCCTGAGAAACTAACTAGCCTGAAGATAGAAAAATAAGCCTACCTTGCCTCAGAGAAATACCCCAAAGGAAAAGGCAGCCCCCCACATATAATGACTGTGAGTAAGATGAAAAGACAAACGTAGGGATGAAATAGATTCAGCAAAGTGAGGCCCGATATTCTAGACAGAACGAGGATAGGAAAGATAACTTTGCGGTCTACACAAAACCCTAAAGAAAACCACGCAAAGGGGGCAAAAAGACCGTCCGTACCGAACTAACGGCACGGAGGTACACCCTTTGCGTCCCAGAGCTTCCAGCAAAACAAATAGACAAGCTGGACAGAAAAAATAGCAACAAATAGCAAAGAAGCACTTAGCTATGCAGAGCAGCAGGCCACAGGAATGATCCAGAGAAACACAAGTCCAACACTGGAACATTGACAGGAAGCATGGATCAAAGCATTAGGTGGAGTTAAGTAGAGAAGCACCTAACGACCTCACCAGATCACCTGAGGGAGGAAACTCAGAAGCAGCAGTACCAGTTTCCTCCACAAACGGAAGCTCCCAGAGAGAATCAGCCGAAGTACCACTTGTGACCACAGGAGTGAACTCTGCCACAGAATTCACAACACTAAGCCCTGCTGTTCTCGTGCCAGTGGGTTGCTTTTGCCCTTGCCGGTCCCGAAGAGGCCTTGGACACATCTCTATGGATTTTATTTCAGATCTTCCCGTTTCTCAAAAGATGTCAGTCATTTGGGTGGTCTGTGATCGCTTTTCTAAGATGGTCCATCTGGTACCCTTGTCTAAATTGCCTTCCTCCTCTGATTTGGTGCCATTGTTCTTCCAGCATGTGGTTCGTTTGCATGGCATTCCAGAGAATATCGTTTCTGACAGAGGTTCCCAGTTTGTTTCGAGATTTTGGCGAGCCTTTTGTGGTAGGATGGGCATTGACTTGTCTTTTTCCTCGGCTTTCCATCCTCAGACTAATGGCCAGACCGAACGAACCAATCAGACCTTGGAAACCTATCTGAGATGCTTTGTTTCTGCCGATCAGGATGACTGGGTGTCCTTTTTGCCTTTAGCTGAGTTCGCCCTTAATAATCGGGCCAGCTCGGCTACCTTGGTTTCGCCATTTTTCTGCAATTCTGGGTTCCATCCTCGTTTCTCTTCAGGACAGGTTGAGTCTTCGGACTGTCCTGGTGTGGATACTCTGGTGGACAGGTTGCAGCAGATTTGGACTCATGTAGTGGACAATTTGACCTTGTCCCAGGAGAAGGCTCAACGTTTCGCTAATCGCAGACGCCGTGTGGGTCCCCGACTTCGTGTTGGGGATCTGGTTTGGTTATCTTCTCGTCATATTCCTATGAAGGTTTCCTCTCCTAAGTTTAAACCTCGTTTCATTGGTCCGTATAGGATTTCTGAGGTTCTTAATCCTGTGTCTTTTCGTCTGACCCTCCCAGATTCTTTTTCCATACATAACGTATTCCATAGGTCATTGTTGCGGAGATACGTGGCACCTATGGTTCCATCTGTTGACCCTCCTGCCCCGGTTTTGGTGGAGGGGGAATTGGAGTATATTGTGGAGAAGATTTTGGATTCTCGTGTTTCAAGACGGAAACTCCAGTATCTGGTTAAATGGAAGGGTTATGCTCAGGAAGATAATTCCTGGGTTTTTGCCTCTGATGTCCATGCTCCCGATCTTGTTCGTGCCTTTCATGTGGCTCATCCTGGTAGGCCTGGGGGCTCTGGTGAGGGTTCGGTGAACCCTCCTCAAGGGGGGGTACTGTTGTGAATTCTGTGGCAGAGCTCCCTCCTGTGGTCACAAGTGGTACTTTGGCTGATTCTCTCTGGGAGCTTCCGTTTGTGGAGGAAAGTGGTACTGCGGCTTCTGAGTTTCCTCCCTCAGGTGATCTGGTGAGGTCGTTAGGTGCTTCTCTACTTAACTCCACCTAATGCTTTGATCCATGCTTCCTGTCAATGTTCCAGTGTTGGACTTGTTTTTCCCTGGATCATTCCTGTGGCCTGCTGCTCTGCATAGCTAAGTTCTTCTTTGCTATTTGTTTGCTATTTTTTCTGTCCAGCTTGTCTAATTGTTTTGCTGGAAGCTCTGGGACGCAAAGGGTGTACCTCCGTACCGTTAGTTCGGTACGGAGGGTCTTTTTGCCCCCCTTGCGTGGTTTTCTTTAGGGTTTTGTGTAGACCGCAAAGTTATCTTTCCTATCCTCGCTCTGTTAAGAAAGTCGGGCCTCACTTTGCTGAATCTATATCATCCCTACGTTTGTCTTTTCATCTTAACTCACAGTCATTCTATGTGGGGGGCTGCCTTTTCCTTTGGGGTATTTCTCTGAGGCAAGGTAGGCTTATTTTCTATCTTCAGGCTAGTTAGTTTCTCAGGCTGTGTCGAGTTGCATAGGCAGAGTTAGGCGCAATCCACGGCTGCCTCTAGTGTTGTTTGGAGAGGATTAGGGATTGCGGTCTGCAGAGTTCCCACGTCTCAGAGCTCGTTCTATTATTTTGGGTTATTGTCAGATCACTGTATGTGCTCTGACCGCTATGTCCATTGTGATACTGAATTGCCTATCACAACAGTTATAGAGCGGAGAGCAGAACAGAGACAAAGATTGCAGTGCAGCAAGCTAAACCGCAAGGAATGGATGCAAGGCAGAACCGCAAGGAGCGGATGCAAGGCAGAACTGCAAGAGACATTCTGTCTCCATCCAGCATAGAGCTCCCATATATTGAAGTATCCCAATACATTATGTGGTCACTTATTGTGATTTAAGCACAGTGGAGTTCAGAAAGAGGGGGGCATAAGGATTTGGGAGTACTGAATTCATTTTATTTGAGGGGCGGGAGTCATGTCACTTTTCCAGAGTCTTTGTTCTACCAGTAATACGGGAAACCCCTAAAGTTCCAATGACAGACCTGAGTGGGGCTGGTTTTGTGCGGGATAAATTAGGGTTTTTATTGGTAACATTTTGGGGTACATAATATTTTTTGATCGCTTCCAGTATAAGGCTGAAATCACATTCTTGTGTTCTATGCTGAGCACTTACATTGGGGTTTCTGAGTAAATCCCGCTAAAATGCAATTCAGATGAAACGCCCAACAGAACCACCCACCATGGGGCATATGGAGACACTTCGTACTTCGTCTGGCGTATTCTCTAGTGGTTTCCATCTTTATAGGCATGCACAGATCTGTGGTTGCCCACACTTATGCTCTAAAAAGCAGTCTAAAGTAATGGGACACAGCCAGAACAGAGATGAGTCCAAAGTGGCACCATCTGCTTCATAAGTGAGTGGTTCCTTATGGGTTTTGTCTGATTTGTGATTTTGGGAAATTTACACGGAAACTCTGATGTAAGCGCTCAGTGGAGAGTGCAGGATAAATCTGAGCTGAGCCTTATTCCGATTTTTGGGAGGTAGATAGAGATGAGTGAATAGGTTCGGAAAACAATAACCAAACATAAATTTGGCACCAATATGACACATTCGGATTTGTGTTTGTGGAATTCAGAAAAAAGTGAAGGAAAATAATTGCATTGCTACTAAAGTATTTTAACCCCTTTACCCCCAAGGGTGGTTTGCACGTTAATGACAGGCCAATTTTTACAATTCTGACCACTGTCCCTTTATGAGGTTATAACTCTGGAACGCTTCAACGGCTCCAGGTGGTTCTGACATTGTTTTCTCATGACATATGGTACTTCATGATAGTGGTAAAATTTCTTTGATATTACCTGCGTTTATTTGTGAAAAAAACGGAAAGTTGGCAAAAATTTTGAAAATTTCGCAATTTTCCAACTTTGGATTTTTATGCAATTAAATCACAGAGATATGTCACACAAAATACTTAATAAGTAACATTTCCCACATGTCTACTCTACGTCAGCACAATTTTTGAATCAAAATGTTTGTGTTAGGGAGTTATAAGGGTTAAAAGTTGACCAGCAATTTCTCATTTTTACAACACCATTTTTTTTAGGGACCACATCTCATTTGAAGTCATTTTGAGTGGTCTATATGATAGCAAATACCCAAGTGTGACACCATTCTAAAAACTGCACCCTTCAATGTGCTCAAAACCACATTCAAGAAGTTTATTAACCCTTCAGGTGTTTCACAGGAATTTCTGGAATGTTTAAATAAAAATGAACATTTAACTTTTTTTCACAAAAAAACTATTTCAGCTCCAATTTGTTTTAATTTACCAAGGGTAACAGGAGAAAATGGACCCTAAAAGTTGTTGAACAATTTGTCCTGAGTACGCCGATACCCCATATGTGGGGGTAAACGTCAGTTTGGGCGCATGGCAGAGCTCGGAAGGGAAGGAGCGCCATTTGACTCTTCAATGCAAAATTGACTGGAATTGAGATGGGATGCCATGTTGCGTTTGGAGAGCCACTGATGTGCCTTAACATTGAAAACCCCCACAAGTGACGCCATTTTGGAAAGTAGACCCCCTAAGGAACTTATCTAGAGGTGTGGTGAGCACTTTGACCCACCAAGTGCTTCACAGAAGTTTATAATGCAGAACCGTAAAAATAAAAAATCATATTTTTTTCACAAAAATTATCTTTTTGCCCCCACTTTTTTATTTTCCCAAAGGTAAGAGAAGAAATTGGACTCCAAAAGTTGTTGAAAAATTTGTACTGAGTACGCTGATACCCCATATGTGGGGATAAACCACTCTTTGGGTGCATGGGAGAGCTCGGAAGGGAAGGAGCGCCGTTTGACTTTTCAAGGCAAAATTGACAGGAATTGAGATGGGACGCCATGTTGCATTTGGAGAGCCACTGATGTGCCTAAACATTGAAACCCCCCACAAGTGACACCATTTTGGAAAGTAGACCCCCTAAGGAACTTATCTAGATGCATAGTGAGCACTTTGACCCACCAAGGGCTTGACAGAAGTTTATAATGCAGAGCCGTAAAAATAAAAACAAAAATTTTTTCCCACAAAAATTATTTTTTAGCCCCCAGTATTGTATTTTTACGGAGGTAACAGGAGAAATTGGACCCCAAAAGTTGTTGTCCAATTTGTTCTGAGTACGCTGATACCCCATATGTGGGGGGAACCACCGTTTGGGCACATGGGAGGGCTCGGAAGGGAAAGGGCACCATTTGGAATGCAGACTTAGACGGAATGGTCTGCAGGCGTCACATTGCGTTTGCAGAGCCTCTAATGTACCTAAACAGTATAAACCCCCCACAAATGACACCATTTTGGAAAGTAGACCCCCTAAGGAACTCATCTAGATGTGTTGTGAGAGCTTTGAACCCCCAAGTGTTTCACTACAGTTTATAACTCAGAGCAGTGCAAATAAAAAATATTTTTTTTCCCACAAAAATTATTTTTTAGCACCCAGTTTTGTATTTTTCCAATGGTAACAGGAAAAATTGGACCCTAAATATTGTTGTCCAATTTGTCCTGAGTACACTGATACCTGATATATGGGGGGAACTACCGTTTGAGGACATGGCAGAGCTCGGAAGGGAAGGAGCATCATTTGGAATGCAGACTTAGATGGATTGGTCTGCAGGCTTCACATTGCGTTTGCAGAGCCCCTAATGTACCTAAACAGTAGAAACCCCCCACAAGTGACCCCATATTGGAAACTAGTCCGCCCAAGGAACTTTTCTAGATGTGTTGTGAGAACTTTGAGCCCCCAAGTGTTTCAGTACAGTTTACAATGCAGAGCCGTGAAAATAAAAAATCTTTTTTTTCCCACAAAAATTATTTTTTACCCCCCAGTTTTGTATTTTTCCAATGGTAACAGGAGAAATTAGACCCCAAAAGTTGTTGTCCAATTTGTCCTGAGTACGCAAATACCCCATATGTTGGGGTAAACCCCTGTTTGGGCACACGGGAGCGCTCGGAAGGGAAGGAGCACTGTTTTACTTTTTCAACGCAGAATTGGCTGGCATTGAGATCGGACGCCATGTCGTGTTTGGAGAGCCTCTGATGTGCCTAAACAGTGGAAACCCCCCAATTATAACTGAAACCCTAATCCAAACACACCCCTAACCCTAATCCCAACGGTAACCCTAACCACACCTCTAACCCAGGCACACCCCTAACCCCAATCCCAACCCTATTCCCAACCTAACCCTAACCCTAGCCCTAACCCTAATGGGAAAATGGAAATAAATATATTTTTTTAATTTTTCCCTAACTAAAGGGGTGATGAAGGGGGGTTTGATTTACTTTTATAGCGGGTTTTTACGTGGATTTTTATGATTGGCTGTCGTCACACACTGAAAGACGCTTTTTATTGCAAAAAATATTTTTTGCGTTACCACATTTTGAGAGCTATAATTTATCCATATTTGAGTCAACAGAGTCATGTGAGGTCTTGTTTTTTGTGGGACGAGTTGACGTTTTTATTGGTACCATTTTCGGGCACGTGACATTTTCTGATCGCTTTTTATTCCGATTTTTGTGAGGCAGAATGACCAAAAACCAGCTATTCATGAATTTCTTTTGGGGGAGGCGTTTATACCGTTCCGCGTTTGGTAAAATTGGTAAAGCAGTTTTATTCTTTGAGTCAGTACGATTACATAGATACCTCATTTATATAATTTTTTTATGTTTTGGCGCTTTTTATAAGATAAAAACTATTTTATAGAAAAAATAATTATTTTTGCATCGCTTTATTCTCAGGACTATAACTTTTTTATTTTTTTGCTGATGATGCTGTCTGGTGGCTCATTTTTTGCGGGACAAGATTACGTTTTCAGCGGTATCATTGTTATTTATATCTGTCTTTTTGATCGCGAGTAATTCCACTTTTTGTTCGGCGGTATGATAATAAAGCGTTGGTTATTGCCTTTTTTTATTCTTACGGTGTTTACTGAAGGGGTTAACTAGTGAGACAGTTTTATAGTTTGGGTCATTACGGACGCAGCAATACTAAATATGTGTACTTTTATTGTTTTTTTTTTATTTAGATAAAGAAATGTATTTATGGGAATAACATTTTTTTTTTCTTTATTAAGGAATTATTATTAAAAAGATATAAATTGTATATACACTGGCGCTTAATCACCTGAAAAAGATAAGGTGGAAGCCCCAGAAGCCGCAGGTGGTTAAAACAGGTTCTGTGCAAGACACTGTTAAATAATGTTGCCGACTAAATAATAATACTGCAACCACCGCGCTAAACTCAGGCTGAAAAAATCAATATACTTACTTCTTACTTATGGCTGTATTTGTATTATATGGGGACCCTTATGGGTAAAGGGTTACACCTAATTACAGCAATTCACTGAAAGGAAAAATATACAGGAGGTCGGTATATTCATTGGGGCCGTACAAATAAATTACCAAGGATATTGGTTAAATAAACTTACTGCTCTTATAAGACTGTATAAGATGTTCCTATGTGGGTTTAAGTGTTTCTCTTTCCACGGTGTGATAAACCAATGCTGGAAGGTAAAATAAAATATACAAAAAATCAGTATACTGATTTGACCGTATAAATGAATTATCAGCGATATTGGTGGAATACACTTACTCCTTTTATAAGACCATATAGGCTGCACCTGGAGTGTAACTGTGTGGGGTTGAACGCTACTGTTTCCACGGTGTAGTAAACCAAATGCTGATAAATAGATAAAGCAAAAATAGAGAAAATAATGCTAATGGTGCCTTAAATCATTGGATTATTGAATACCACAAAGAATGCAGACCACAATGTAACGCCAATTTGTGTTGCCGCTGGCGTTACATTGTGGTCTGCATTCTAATTCACCTTATAGGGCAGGCAGCCATAAACAATAACATCCTGGCAGCCTCAGCCCCATTCACAGATCGCTGATTAACAAATCACATCGCGTTGCTGCGGGGGTCTCAGGGAAGCCAGCAGGGAGCCCCCACCCTGCGCAATCCTTCCCTGCACCGCCAGCACACCGCGATCATGTTTGATCGCGGTGTGCTGGGGTTAATGTGTCGGGAGCGGTCCGTGATAGGCAGCTGACACCCAGCCGCAATTGGCCGCGCTGGACATACTATTCCGTCCGTGGGAATTAAGGCCCACCGCACATGAACGGAATAGTACGTCCAATGACAGAAAGGGGTTAAAGTAGATTATACAGTAGATAGATAGATAGATAGATAAAAAGCTGGCAATTCAGCAGCCGCATACAGTAAAATCACAGCAGGACCTGATAGGATAGAATAGATGGATTACATACAGTATATCCACATAGAATAGATAGCTATACAGATGTCAGTGACATATATAATTAGTACAGTGTCTGCAGCTTACTGTACATGTAACTAATTTTTAAAAGATGATTTTTCTGAAAAACCAGCAGAGGGAAAGTCGAAGGCTGGGGGCAGATGCTTATAGCCTGGGAAGCTTCCCATGGAGCTTCCCAGGCTATTAATATCAGCTCACAGCTGTATACTTAGCCTTTACTGGCTATTAAAATAGGGGACCCCCCAAAAATGACATAGGGTCCCTTTTATAATTAATAACCAGCAAAGGCTAGGCAGACAGCTGCCGGCTGATATTACAAGACTAGGAAGGGGCCTTGGATATTGCCACCAAGTCTATAAACATCAGCTATCAGCCACCCAAGAAAAGGCACATCTATAAAATTATTAGGGTACGTGTGCAGGTTGAGTATTTGCTTTGTGAAATTTCTGCAAGGTTTCTGCATCTCTTGGCAGCAAAAACGCTGCTGCAAAAACACGCATTTTGCTGTATTTTTGGTGTAATGTTTGCTGCAGATTTGCATGTGTTTTTCCATGTGTTTTTGCATTTGTTTTTGTAAAGCAATGAAGGCATTTCTTTATCTAAATAATGATATTTTAAAAAATAGTTTTGTGATGTAATTTTGGTTCAAAACTTTTTTCATTCTGATGCAGTAACAACAGCATAATGGGATTAGGGCTTGGTGTCAGCAGCTGTCATTGATATCAAGCTCTATGTTTAGTAATGAAAATGTGTCAGACAGACACCCTCATTACTAAACAGGTAAGTAAAAACAGACACACATACGCTAACCAGCTTATGTAGGAACGTTAACACAAAGAACCTACATAGGCTGTAGCCAAAATGCAACTGTCTATTTAAAAAAAAAAATGAAAAAAAATAATTGCGTGGGCTCTCGCGTCATTTTCATAACCAGCAAAGAGAAAGCAGATGGCTGGGGGCTGATATTAATATTTTGGGAAGGAGCCAATAGCCATAAAGGTTCCCAGGGTATTAATATCAGCTCATAGGTGTTTACTTAGGCTTTACTGGCTAGTTTATAGGGGGATTCCAGAAAAATAATTGACATAGTGTTAGGGTTGGCGGAACGCACCAAATATATAGTTTATTAGATGGAATTGTTGCGTTCGCAACCCGGGATCCACCGTGCAGGAAAGTACCTGCTGCTAAGTGAGACGGACTATATGGTGGTACTATAAGTATACATACAAGGGTTAACTTCACACTGCGTGAAGGAAGCGATCCTGTTGCGTCACAGGACCGCGGTACCGCACATAGAGCGCGAGCAATAAGTCAGCGAACACAACCCCAACTAGGATTGAAGTCCGATTAGACCACTGCTGGCACAACACCGCAACTGAGTGTGTAAGGAAACTATTGAAATAGTAAATAAAGGCATGAGAGTGCGTGCGGTGCCGCACTGACGGACGCCACTAACCACCCAGGCTTGGGTAAGGAAAGCGCAGAGGAAGCGCACGGCGCCGTACTGGCGGACACAGCAACTAGACGCTGTGATGTGTGTTACGTGCTGTTGGATAAGTCGGGCGCTAGATAGCAAACATACACCTTCCGCGAACAGACATTCAATAGGGAGGGTTATTTAAAGAGCGACTTTCACTCACAACACACACACATATTTACAAGACAATACTAGCGCATGGCCGTGCGGTCATGTGCAGTTTATATAGTTGCAGCACAGGAAGCTGCTACTGAAGTTTTTGCCCTTTCAGGACCTTCCAGGAGGACCAATGGAAAGTGCTGCAGTACCTGAGCATGTTTTGCCCTTTCAGGACCTTCCAGGAGGACCAATGGAATGTACTGCAGTACCTGAGCATGTGACCGAACATGTGGCCCTCGACCTCCAATGGGAGACCCTGCCCTGGGCATGCTCAGTGTGAGTAAATAAGGACTTAGTCCCAGAGAGGCTTGCTCGCCGCAGATCAGTGCAGGGTACCATAGGAAAGCCAGAAAAGGCAGTAGTGACCCTATGCACCGAATCAGCCTCAGCGAGACGCTGGGAGTGACGTCTCCACTGAGCAGAGCCCACTGCGGCCGATACCGAATGGGAGACCGCAGCAGACACGGATCGAGATTCCCCCTGTGCAGCAGAGGAAACTCGACTCCTAACATTACCCCCCCCTCCCAGGGCCCCCCCTCCTTGAGCCTCACTAGGCTCAAAAGCTGCGATAAGCAGCGGAGCCCGAATGTGCTCCACAGGCTCCCAGGTTCTATCCTCTGGGCCGTGACCCTTCCAGTCCACCAGATAAAATTTCTTGCCACATACCACCTTGCACCCCACAATAGCATTCACCTCAAACTCATCCGTGGATGAACCCGATGTCCCAGCAGTTGACTCAGAAAACCGGGACAAATGAACGGGCTTTAAGAGGGAAACGTGAAAAGTATCGGTGATACCAAGGCGTGGAGGAATAGCCAAACGGTAGACCACAGGGTTGACCTGTTCCAGAACCTTAAACGGGCCAATGTAGCGAGGAGCAAACTTAGTGGACTCAACTCGCAGCCTGATGTTACGGGCGGAGAGCCACACTAAGTCGCCAGGAGCAAAGACCGGAGCGGGGCGCCGGTGTGTATCAGCCGAAACCCTCATTCTCTCCTTGGAGGCCCGGATGGCATCCTGTGTGCGGTCCCAGATGTCACGTGCCTCCACCGCCTAGTCTGCCACCCTAGAATCGGTGGATGACACGGGCATGGGCACAGGGACACGTGGAAACTGGCCGTAATTAAGGAGAAAAGGAGTTTGACCACTGGAATCGGCTACGGCGTTGTTCAAGGCAAATTCCGCCCAAGGTAGCAAAGATGCCCAGTCATCCTGCCTAGCAGAGACGAAATGTCACAAATATGTCACCAGAGTCTGGTTGGTTCTCTCCACCAACCCATTCGTCTCGGGATGGTATGCAGAGGAGAGGTTTAACTCTATGCTGAGTAAACGGCAGAGCTCTCTCCAAAACCGAGATGCGAACTGGGGACCCCGATCACTGACAATCTTATCAGGCATACCATGCAATCGGAAAACGTGCTTAATGAACAACACCGCCAAGGCCCGTGCTGAGGGTAACCGAGGAAGCGGCACCAAATGCACCATTTTAGAGAAATGGTCGGTGACAACCCAAATAATGGAGCAGCCACGTGACTTGGGTAGGCCAACCACAAAGTCCAATTCGACCATCTCCCAGGGCCTGTCTGCCACTGGTAGAGGGTAAAGCAACCCAGCAGGCCGTTGCCGAGGAGACCGATTCTGGGCGCAAGAAACGCACGCCTGAATATAGTCCCTGACATCTCGGGCCATATGCGGCCACCAGTATGTTCTCGCCAAAAGCTCAGATGTCCTCTTGGTCCCAAAATGCCCACCCACTCTGGAGGAGTGAGCCCAAGAGAGAACCTCCGGTCACAAGTTAGCTGGTATGAAAGTCTTGCCCGGGGGCACAGACTCTAACGAAACCAGAGCTACAGTTCTCAGGCTCTCAGAAGGGACAATAAGCCGAGGCTCCTCCTCCTCCTCCGATGACACCACGGAGCGGGAGAGAGCGTCAGCACGAATGTTCTTCTCCCCGGAGAGGAAATGGAAAGTAAAATGGAACCGGGAGAAGAACAGGGACCATCTAGCCTGGCGAAAATTCAGCCGCTGGGCCGTTTGCAGATACACCAAGTTCTTGTGGTCAGTGAAGACTTGGAAGGGAAAGCGAGCTCCCTCCAAGAGATGTCTCCACTCCGAAAAAGCCAACTTCATGGCGAGCAACTCCCTGTCCCCGATGGAATAATTCCTCTCCGCTGGTGTGAAGGTCTTGGAGAAGAAGAAGCCAGGATGCTTCCGACCTTGAGCATCCTTTTGGAAAAGGACTGCTCCAGCACCAACGGATGAGGCATCCACCTCCAAGATAAATGGCTTATCAACATCGGGGCGATGTAGGATGGGAGCGCTAGCGAAGTGTGACTTGATCGAGAGAAAGGCTTTGGAGACCTCCTCTGACCACAACTTGGGATTTGCTCCCTTCTTGGTGAGGGCAACCAAGGGAGCTACCAAAGTTGAGAAGTGTGGAATGAACTGGCGATAATAATTATTGAACCCCATAAAGCTCTGCACCGCTTTAAGAGAATGGGGTTCCTGCCAGTCCATTACAGCCTGTAGCTTGGCAGGATCCATAGCCAAACCCTGGGCAGAGATGATATAACCAAGGAAAGGCAAGAACTCCTGCTCAAACACACACTTCTCCAACTTGGCGTAGAGGGAGTTTGCCCGTAAGAGGTCGAAGACTTTGCGAACATCTCTCCGATGGGAGTCAATATCTGGAGAGAAGATGAGAATATCATCCAGATAGACTACAACCGAGGTGGTGAGCATATCCCGGAAGATGTCGTTCACAAAGTCTTGGAAAACGGCTGGGGCATTACAGAGCCCAAAGGGCATCACCAGATATTCATAGTGCCCATCCCTGGTGTTAAAAACCGTCTTCCATTCATCCCCCTCACGGATGCGAATCAGGTTGTAGGCACCCCGCAGATCTAACTTCGTAAATACCCTCGCTCCCCGTAGCCTATCAAACAGCTCAGATATCAGGGGTAATGGGTACTTATTCTTAACGGTGATGGCGTTAAGACCCCTGTAATCTATGCATGGACATAAGTCTCCAGTCTTCTTCTGTACGAAGAAGAACCCAGCCCCTGCCGGTGACACTGACTTCCTAATGAATCCTCTTGCCAGATTCTCTTGGATGTACTGAGACATTGCCTCCGTCTCCGGGAGAGATAACGGATAGACTCGACCCCGGGGAGGCTCAGCACCAGGCAAGAGGTCAATAGGACAGTCATAGGGGCGGTGAGGCGGAAGGGTCTCCGCAGCTCTTTTGGAGAACACGTCTGCATAGGGCCAATAGTGCTTGGGGAGAGAGGAAAGATCTGCGGGTACCTGTGTAGTAGCAACCTGAACGCACTCCCTCTGACATCTACCCTCGCAGGATTTACTCCATCCCAAAATTCTCCCAGAGGACCACTCAATATGAGGAGAATGGTAGCGAAGCCATGGTATCCCCAACAGGACCTCATCAATTCCCTCAGGAATGACTAATAGGGAGATTATCTCCTGATGTGATGGAGACACAGAAAGCGTGAAAGGAATGGTTTGGTGGATAATCTGTGAGGGTAGTGTTGACCCATTTACCACTCGAACGGTCACAGGCTTGGCGAGCATCACCAAGGGTATTGCGTGACGCTGGGCAAAAGAGGAAGACATAAAATTACCCTCTGCCCCAGAATCCACGCATAGCTCGACCATAAGAGTGGATGGGCCTATGGTAATTGTCCCCTTGAAGGACAACTTTGAGGCAAACGTCGCGGTGTCTAGTGTACCTCCTCCAACTGCCACTAAACGCTGACGTTTCCCCGACCGCTGAGGACCCTTGGAGGCAAGATGTCCTGACTACTGGTAAACATGACGGACCTTATGTGCACGGGCGGACTGAGACTTGGATCCCGCTCGTGTCACCTCTAAGGCCTCATGTGACTCGGACGCCTGGACTGGAGATTCCAAAGGTTTGGCGAAGGTGGGAGCCAGCCGAAACCTCTGCCTACACTGGGCTCGCTCCAACCTTCGCTCGTGAAAACGAAGGTCTATGCGAGTAGATATGGCTATGAGCTCCTCCAGTGTGGCGGGAATCTCCCTAGTGGCCAAAGCGTCTTTCACATGGTCAGCCAGCCCCCTCCAAAATAAGGGAATGAGGGTTTTATCTGACCATTCCAACTCAGACGCTAATGTCCGGAAGAGAACAGCAAAATGGCTGACCATGGTTGAACCCTGAGTCAAAGCCAGCAGCTGGAGCGCTGTATCATGGGTGACTTGAGGTCCTAAAAAGACCTGTTTCAGAGAGTCCAGAAACCGAGGAACACTCCGCACCACATGATCATTGCGCTCCCACAGCGGCATAGCCCACTCCAACGCTCTGTCCGACAAGAGGGAGATTATGAATCCCACCTTTGCCCGCTCAGTAGGGAAACGTGCAGCCAGGAGCTCGAGGTGTATACCACATTGGCTTACGAAACCCCTACAGGACTTACTGTCCCCAGAGTATCTCTCAGGCAAAGGAAGGTGAGATAGGGTTGGAACAGAGGTGGCAGTGGGTAAAGCTGCTGCAGCCACGCTAGCAGCCTGAACAGCTATTGCGGTAACATCCACCGCCGAGGTTGCACGCTCAAGAGACGCCAACCGGCCCTCCAGCAGCTGGATGTAACCCTGCATTCGCTGTTCATCCGCCATTACTTAGCCAGATCCTGGCGCTAGTATTCTGTTAGGGTTGGCGGAACGCACCAAATATATAGTTTATTAGATGGAATTGGTGCGTTCGCAACCCGGGATCCACCGTGCAGGAAAGTACCTGCTGCTAAGTAAGACAGACTATATGGCGGTACTATAAGTATACATACAAGGGTTAACTTCACCCTGCGTGAAGGAAGCGATCCTGTTGCGTCACAGGACCGCGGTACCGCACATAGAGCGCGAGCAATAAGTCAGCGAACACAACCCCAACTAGGATTGAAGTCCGATTAGACCACTGCTGGAACAACACCGCAACTGAGTGTGTAAGGAAACTATTAAAATAGTAAATAAAGGCACGAGAGTGCGTGCGGTGCCGCACTGACGGACGCCACTAACCACCCAGGCTTGGGTAAGGAAAGCGCAGAGGAAGCGCACGGCGCCGTACTGGCGGACACAGCAACTGGACGCTGTGATGTGTGTTACGTGCTGTTGGATAAGTCGGGCGCTAGATAGCAGACATACACCTTCCGTGAACAGACATTCAATAGGGAGGGTTATTTAAAGAGCGACTTTCACTCACAACACACACACATATTTACAAGACAATACTAGCGCATGGCCATGCGGTCATGCGCAGTTTATATAGTTGCAGCACAGGAAGCTGCTACTGAAGTTTTTGCCCTATCAGGACCTTCCAGGAGGACCAATGGAAAGTGCTGCAGTACCTGAGCATGTTTTGCCCTTTCAGGACCTTCCAGGAGGACCAATGGAATGTACTGCAGTACCTGAGCATGTGACCGAACATGTGGCCCTCGACCTCCAATGGGAGACCCTGCCCTGGGCATGCTCAGTGTGAGTAAATAAGGACTCAGTCCCAGAGAGGCTTGCTCGCCGCAGATCAGTGCAGGGTACCATAGGAAAGCCAGAAAAGGCAGTAGTGACCCTATGCACCGAATCAGCCTCAGCGAGACGCTGGGAGCGACGGTATCGGAGTGTGCAGTGCGTATGGTTCCATATTAATCGGTGACAGCCAGGGTTCTTCGGAGGGGTGAGTATAGCCATATTTTTTATTTTTATTTTTTATTTTTTACATTAATATGGATACCAGGGCCTGAAGGAGAGTTTCCTCTCCTCCAGACCCTTGGAACCATATGCACTGCACACTCCGATACCGATTTCCGATATCACAAAAATATTGGATCTCGGTATCGGAATTCCGATACAGCAAATATCGTCCGATACCCGATACTTGCAGTATCGGAATGCTCAACACTACTAGTAACATAGTTATTAAGGTTGAAGGAAGACTTTAAGTCCATCTAGTTCAACCCATAGCCTAACCCAACATGCCCTAACATGTTGATCCAGAGGAAGACAAAAAAAAACCCATGTGGCAAATAGTAAGCTCCACTTTGGGGAAAAAAAATTCCTTCCCGACTCCCCATACGGCAATCAGACTAGTTCCCTGGATCAACGCCCTATCAAGGAATCTAGTATATATACCCTGCAACATTATACTTTTCCAGAAAGGCATCCAGTCCCCTCTAAAATTTAAGTAATGAATCACTCATTACAACATCATACAGCAGAGAGTTCCATAGTCTCACTGCTCTTACAGTAAAGAACCCACGTCTGTTATTATGCCCAAACCTTCTTTCCTCCAGACGTAGAGGATGCCCCCTTGTCCCTGTCTTAGGTCTATGATTAAAAAGATCAACAGAAAGGTCTTTGTACTGTCCCCTCATATATTTATACATTAAAATAAGATCACCCCTTAGTCTTCGTTTTTCCAAACTAAATAGCCCCAAGTGTAATAACCTATCTTGGTATTGCAGACCCCTCAGTCCTCTAATAACCTTGGTCGCTCTTCTCTGCACCCGCTCTAGTTCAGCTATGTCTTTCTTATACACCGGAGACCAGAACTGTGCACAGTATTCTAAGTGTGGTCGAACTAGTGACTTGTATAGAGGTAAAATTATGTTCTCCTCATGTGCATCTATGCCTCTTTAATGCATCCCATTATTTTATTTGCCTTTGTAGCAGCTGCCTGACACTGGCCACTGAACATGAGTTTGTCATCCACCCATACTCCCAGGTCTTTTTCATTGACGGTTTTGCCCAGAGATTTAGAATTAAGCGCATAGTTATACATCTTATTACTTCTACCCAAGTGCATGACCTTACATTTATCCCTATTAAAGCTCATTACCCATTTATAGGCCCAAGCTTCTAGTTTACATAAATCATCCTGTAATATAAAATTGTCCTCTTCTGTATTGATTATCCTGCAGAGTTTAGTGTCATCTGCAAATATTGAAATTCTGCTCTGAATGCCCCCTACAAGGTCATTAATAAATATGTTAAAAAGAAGAGGGCCCAATACTGACCCCTGTGGTACCCCACGGCTAACCGCGACCCAGTCCGAGTGTGCTCCATTAATAACCACCCTTTGTTTCCTATCCCTGAGCCAGCTCTCAACCCACTTACACACATTTTCCCCTATCCCCATTATTCTCATTTTATGTATCAACCTTTTGTGTGGCACCGTATCAAAAGCTTTTGAAAAGTCCATATACACTACGTCCACTGGGTTCCCTTGGTCAGTCCGGAACTTAACTCTTCATAGAAGCTGATCAGATTAGTCCGACATGAACGGTCCATAGTAATCCCGTGCTGATACTGGGTCATGAGGTTATTCCTCTTCGGATACTCCAGTATAGCATCCCTTAGAATGCCCTCCAGGATTTTACCCACAGTAGAGGTTAAGCTTACTGGCCTATAATTACCGGGTTCAGTTTTTGTCCCCTTTTTGAATATTGGCACCACATTTGCTGTACGCCAGTCCTGTGGTACAGACCCTGTTATTATGGAGTCTTTAAAGATTAAAAATAATGGTCTATCAATGACTGTACTTAATTCCTGCAGTACTCGTGGGTGTATTCCATCCGGGCCCGGAGATTTGTCAATTTTAGTGATTTTTAGACGCTGCCGCACTTCCTGCTGAGTTAAGCAGGTGACATTTAATGGGGAATTTTTATCACTAGTCATTTTGTCCGCCATGGGATTGGCCACCTCCCAGACTAAAAACATCAGCTCTCAGCCACCATAGAAAAGATGCATCTATAAGATGCACCAAATCTGTCACTTAAATTCGCTCTTTCTACTTGCCCTGTAGCGGTTGCAAGTAGGGTTATGATTGAGAGAGTTGATGTCACCTTTGTATTGTCAGGTGACCTCAAGACCATAGGCAAGCAAAGGAGAGGTGTCTATAAAACGAGTTGCAGATTTTTCTTATACTATTTCTGGGCACATAATGTTTTTTGATTGCTTTTTATTTAGATTATTCAGACACAGAATGAACTAAACCATCAATTCAGTTATTACTTTTATCTTTTTTTGTGCCGTTCACCGTGTGATAAAAATGATAATACTGATATGTTTGGTAGGTATGATTACATCATTACTAGATTAACTTATTTATGGTTTGCTATTTTTATGCTCTAAAAACAATATTTTAGCATTGTCATATTCTGAGAGTTGTAACTTTTTTATTTTTTTGCCAAATGAGCAATATTAAGGTTTGATTTTTTGACATTTTCAATTGTAGCACATTTTTTTGCATATGACTTTTTGATCGCTTGTTATTCACTTTTTGTGAGTCAGTATGATGAAAAAGCGACATTGTTTGCATGTTTTTTTTTTTTTACAGCATTCGCCAAGCAAAATAAATAACATGCCAGTCTTACAGAGCGGGTTGTTCCAGACAAGGTGATAACAGTTATGTTTAGTGTTGAGCATTCCGATACCGCAAGTATCGGGTATCGGCCGATATTTGCGGTATTGGAATTCCGATCCCGAGTTCCGATATTTTTGCGATATCGGGAATCGGGATCGGGATGAATATTCATGTGTAAAATAAAGAATAATAATAAAAATAAAAAATATGGGTATACTCACCCCTCCGGCGGACCCTGGACCTTAGCGGTGTAACCGGCAGCCCCCGTTCCTAAGAATGAGCGGGTAAAGGACCTGCGATGACGTCGCGGCTTGTGATTGGTCGCGTGAGCGGTCACATGAGCGGTCACGCGACCAATCACAAGCCGCGACGTCATCGAAGGTCCTTCACCCGCTCATTCTTAGGAACGGGGGCTGCCGGTTGCAGCGGTTAGAACCAGGGCGCATCCGAGGGTGAGTATATCCCTATTTTTTATTTTTACTCTTTATTTTACACATAAATATGGATCCCAGGGCCTGAAGGAGAGTTTCCGCTCCTTCAGACCCTGGGATCCATCGAGGATACATTCCGATATTTGTGTCCCATTGACTTGTATTGGTATTGGGTATCGGTATCAGCGATATCCGATATTTTTCGGATATCGGCCGATACAATCCGATACCGATACTTTCAAATATCGGACGGTATCGCTCAACACTAGTTATGTGCATTCTTTTTGTTTATTTTTGTTGTATCAGAAACGCTATATTTTGAGTGGTGCAACTGATTTTCATGATTTATGTTTACTTATTTTGTGTTTTGTTTTACTTTTTTACATATTGTATTTTACTTTTCTAACTTTTTTACATTTTTTCACTGTGGCACATGTATAATTTTTACTTTGATCACTTATCTCATACACTGTTGTTCGCATGTAATCAGGGGGTCCAATTGTTACTAAGGATGCTTATGACCCCCTTGTAACAACTTTAATACCACTGTTGCAATTGACAATGGTATTTATGGGGTTAATTGGTCTCTATCGGTGGCAAATACTGCATGGTGTCAGCTGTCATGCACAGCTGACACCCACGGAAATCGCCTCCACTGGGCGCTGCTATTTCCTCATTCCCCATCGCCATTTTAAAATGAGGGAATAAGTATCCTTAACGACCACCATTTTAATGATTATCGACGGTCGTTTAGTGGTTAAATAAAACAGTCAGGTTGTTGCAGAATTTTACTTTGGATCAGCTGCCTAAAATGCTTTATAGAATCTAGTTTGCTAAATTATTCCAAGATGAAAGTGAGATAAAGCAAATTTAACTTTGAGGGAAGTAATGCAAACAAAATAGCTTTAGGCTTAAGATTAATCATGACTAATTTTACTTCCAGAAAAAGTGGGAAATTCTGAAGAAAACAAATAGAGAGCTAAGATAAAGGAGTTAAACAGCTAGATGTCCATATAGGTAAGGTTCCTCCTTAGAGAGTGGTTAAACAATACTTGCTGTGGGCAAAATGAGGAACCCAAGCTCTTTCTTAGTCTTTTTCAAGTCTTTCAATAAGACTTGAGTTGAATGAAGAAAAGTTTGCCATTTATTTATTTTAATATTTTTGTAAATTCTTTTCTCTTGTTTTCTTATAGTAGTCAGTAATATATGTAGTGCCTTTTATTCTCTCAGAACTTGTATGTGTGCATATAATTACAAAAAAAAGAAAAACAATAAATAATCATACCTGGATTTAATCTTGGAAATGTGAAAGGAAAATTTAGCTTTGATGTCAAGCTAACTCTTCTTTGCGATAAAGACAACAAAGGTAAATGTAACTTGTTAAACTACATTTTTTGTTTCGGTGTGTAAATGGTGTGTCTTCTGGCTCTCCCATTACCTAACTTTACTTCTGTACTGTTACACTGGAATCTTTTACAAAGTACACATTTTAGATGGGATACAATTATCTACTTGCCTGTATACTTATGGTGTATGCCATTCTGGATGCTTCTTGAATGCCACTAGATGTTGGTTTTAGTATATGTTCAAATTAATGTATGTATAACTTTTATGTGAGTTACTCTTTTAATAACATTGTGACGGGGTGTACGGCAGAGCAAGAAGGGACAACAGGCCGAGGGATGATTCAACAGATTTATTATCAAGAACGCTGGAACAACACATGCAGGTAGATCTACAGAGTCCACAATTAGTCCAGCGGAAAAGATTCGCGGGCACCTCCCGATAATCCTTGTGCCAGCTAGCAAAGCAATACTCCACACCAGTCCAATGGAACAGACCTTCTATTCAATGGTTGGGTCCACCAGAAGATTCTAGACTGGTCGGCTCTGCTTAAGGTACCTTCACATTAAGCGACGCTGCAGCGATACCGACAACGATCCGGATCGCTGCAGCGTCGCTGTTTGGTCGCTGGAGAGCTGTCACACAGACCGCTCTCCAGCGACCAACGATGCCGGTAACCAGGGTAAACATCGGGTAACTAAGCGCAGGGCCGCGCTTAGTAACCCGATGTTTACCCTGGTTACCATCCTAAAAGTAAAAAAAAACAAACGCTACATACTTACCCACAGCCGTCTGTCCTCCAGCGCTGTGCTCTGCTCTCCTCCTGTACTGTCTGTGTGAGCACAGCGGCCGGAAAGCAGAGCGGTGACGTCACCGCTCTGCTTTCCGGCTGACCGACGCTCACAGCCAGAGCAGGAGGAGAGCAGAACACAGCGCTGGAGGACAGACGGCTGTAGGTAAGTATGTAGCGTTTGTTTGTTTTTACTTTTAGGATGGTAACCAGGGTAAACATCGGGTTACTAAGCGCGGCCCTGCGCTTAGTTACCCGATGTTTACCCTGGTTACCAGTGAAGACATCGCTGGATCGGTGTCACACACGCCGATCCAGCGATGTCAGCAGGAGTCCAGCGATGAAATAAAGTTCTGGACTTTATTCAGCGACCAACGATCTCCCAGCAGGGGCCTGATCGTTGGTCGCTGTCACACATAACGATTTCATTAACGATATCGTTGCTACGTCACAAAAAGCAACGATATCGTTAACAATATCGTTATGTGTGAAGGTACCTTTAGTCTATCTAGTATGTGCATTTGACTAGCCACCTGCTGTGAGGAAGAATGGCTATTCCTTCACTAGTGGTGTTGTCAGAGCTGCAAGTATTGGGGGAAGGAGACAGGTTAAGTTACATACATCCCATGACATAGCAAAGTGTACAGTAAATACAACCAAAGAGAAGTCGCATCACATCATGACATATTATACAAAATACAGGACAGGGAAAAAAGTACAGATCATGACAATCATAAGTTTAAATTAATGGGACTTTGGAGTCATTAAAAAAAGAAAAGTGCACATACTGTACATTACTCACCCATTAGACCTCAACCTATCTGCCAAATGGATGCCTGAATTCCATGCCGTTTTCCTGAATTTCTCTTCCAATGGGTGATATCACATGACTGCTGCAGCCAATCAGCGCTTACTGATTTGTGGCAGCCAAATTGTTTCTTTCTGTTCAGCTTCAATGTGAAGGCTGCAGTCAATCATTGGCCACTAACTGGCTGCAGAGGTACATTTCTGTTCCCAGCCAGAAGAGGAATCCTTGAGAAGGGTGAGAGACACAGTCAGAGAGTACATTTTCTTTTATGTTTTATACTGCCAGAGGCGGTATAAAAAAGAGCTGGTGGACATCTTTTTTACAAGGTAAATGTCCCAGAACATGGCTAATGTGTTATTTTAGCTGTTTGTACTAAGAATGATTGAATTAGATCTTTATTTTAAAGGTCAGTTTTAGTTTTCTACAGTTGTTTCTGGGAAATACAACACACATTTCAGGCCAGCACTGATTTAAACAGTTTTCTAGCTGTATCTGTTTTCAAGGATTCTGAATGAGCATGGCGCCAAGTAAATGTGACAGCTCTGGAATATGTATTAAAGCTAATAGAAGGTGGGTTATGGTAAAATATCAGTAAAAATGCAAGTAAATTGGCCCCGTAAATTGTCAGAAATACAAGAACTTTACATTAATTGAGAATAACATATTTTTGACAAGTGACTAGACTGGTATTTTGAAACCCAGTGATAAATTTCATTTTTTTAAATGATACAATGGAATCTAAAAATGTTTGTTTTCCATAGAAGTGCTCAACCATGTCAGTTTATATTGTGGCACCTGTACTGTCAGAAATATTTTTTTCCTCTCCTACTTTTTAAATTATAGGTGATGTATTGACTGTAGCTTATATAGCAAATTGCTACCATCCATATCTTTTTTTACTCACACAAAACAATTTTGTAGATGAAGCCAAATAAGGCTACCTTCATGCACACGTTTTGTTGACATTTTGTTTAGCTAGTAAAAAAATGACATGCATTTCATAAATGCATTTTCCTCAGGTGTGTTTTACCTAGACAGCAATACAGTGAAGGAAATAAGTATTTGATCCCTTGCTTATTTTGTAAGTTTGCCCACTGACAAAGACACGAACAGTCTATAATTTTAAGAGTAGGTTAATTTTAACATTCAGAGATAGAATATCAAAAATAAAATACAGAAAATCACATTGTATAAATTATAGTAATTTATTAGCATTTTGCAGTGAGAGAAAAGTATTTTATCCCTCTGGCAAACAAGACTTAATACTTTGTGGCAAAACTCTTGTTGGCAAGCACAGCAGTCAGACTTTTTTTGTAGTTAATGATGAGGATTGTGCAAATGTAAGGAGGAATCTTGGTCCACTCCTCTTTTCAGATCATCTCTAAATCATTAAGATTTTGAGGCTGTCGCTTGGCAACTCAGAGCTTCATCTCACTCAATAAGTTTCTATGGGATTAAGGTCTGGAGGCTGGCTAGGCCTCTCATTTTGTCCTACTAGTAACATAGTAACATAGTAACATAGTAAGGCCGAAAAAAGACATTTGTCCATCCAGTTCAGCCTACAGTGGGGCAAAAAAGTATTTAGTCAGTCAGCAATAGTGCAAGTTCCACCACTTAAAAAGATGAGAGGTGTCTGTAATTTACATCATAGGTAGACCTCAACTATGGGAGACAAACTGAGAAAAAAAAATCCAGAAAATCACATTGTCTGTTTTTTTAACATTTTATTTGCATATTATGGTGGAAAATAAGTATTTGGTCAGAAACAAAATTTCATCTCAATACTTTATAATATATCCTTTGTTGGCAATGACAGAGGTCAAACGTTTTCTGTAAGTCTTCACAAGGTTGCCACACACTGTTGTTGGTATGTTGGCCCATTCCTCCATGCAGATCTCCTCTAGAGCAGTGATGTTTTTGGCTTTTCGCTTGGCAACACGGACTTTCAACTCCCTCCAAAGGTTTTCTATAGGGTTGAGATCTGGAGACTGGCTAGGCCACTCCAGGACCTTGAAATGCTTCTTACGAAGCCACTTCTTCGTTGCCCTGGCGGTGTGCTTTGGATCATTGTCATGTTGAAAGACCCATCCACGTTTCATCTTCAATGCCCTTGCTGATGGAAGGAGGTTTGCACTCAAAATCTCACGATACATGGCCCCATTCATTCTTTCATGTACCCGGATCAGTCGTCCTGGCCCCTTTGCAGAGAAACAGCCCCAAAGCATGATGTTTCCACCACCATGCTTTACAGTAGGTATGGTGTTTGATGGATGCAACTCAGTATTCTTTTTCCTCCAAACACGACAAGTTGTGTTTCTACCAAACAGTTCCAGTTTGGTTTCATCAGACCATAGGACATTCTCCCAAAACTCCTCTGGATCATCCAAATGCTCTCTAGAAAACTTCAGACGGGCCCGGACATGTACTGGCTTAAGCAGTGGGACACGTCTGGCACTGGAGGATCTGAGTCCATGGTGGCGTAGTGTGTTACTTATGGTAGGCCTTGTTACATTGGTCCCAGGTCTCTGCAGTTCATTCACTAGGTCCCCCCGCATGGTTCTGGGATTTTTGCTCACCGTTCTTGTGATCATTCTGACCCCACGGGGTGGGATTTTGCGTGGAGCCCCAGATCGAGGGAGATTATCAGTGGTCTTGTATGTCTTCCATTTTCTAATTATTGCTCCCACTGTTGATTTCTTCACTCCAAGCTGGTTGGCTATTGCAGATTCAGTCTTCCCAGCCTGGTGCAGGGCTACAATTTTGTTTCTGGTGTCCTTTGACAGCTCTTTGGTCTTCACCATAGTGGAGTTTGGAGTCAGACTGTTTGAGGGTGTGCACAGGTGTCTTTTTATACTGATAACAAGTTTAAACAGGTGCCATTACTACAGGTAATGAGTGGAGGAAAGAGGAGACTCTTAAAGAAGAAGTTACAGGTCTGTGAGAGCCAGAAATCTTGATTGTTTCTGACCAAATACTTATTTTCCACCATAATATACAAAAAAAATGATAAAAAAACAGACAATGTGATTTTCTGGATTTTTTTTTCTCAGTTTGTCTCCCATAGTTGAGGTCTACCTATGATGTAAATTACAGACGCCTCTCATCTTTTTAAGTGGTGGAACTTGCACTATTGCTGACTGACTAAATACTTTTTTGCCTCACTGTATATTCCATCATAATAAATCCCCAGATCTACGTCCTTCTACAGAACCTAATAATTGTATGATACAATATTGTTCTGCTCCAGGAAGACATCCAGGCCTCTCTTGAACCCCTCGACTGAGTTCGCCATCACCACCTCCTCAGGCAAGCAATTCCAAGTTCTCACCGCCCTAACAGTAAAGAATCCTCTTCTATGTTGGTGGAAAAACCTTCTATCCTCCGGACGCAAAGAATGCCCCCTTGTGCCTGTCCCCTTCCTTGGTATAAACAGATCCTCAGCGAGATATTTGTATTGTCCTGGTTATTGGATCGCCCCTCAGTCGTCTTTTTTCTAGACTAAATAATCCTAATTTCGCTAATCTATCTGGATATTGTAGTTCTCCCATCCCCTTTATTAATTTTGTTGCCCTCCTTTGTACTCTCTCTAGTTCCAATATATCCTTCCTGAACACCGGTGCCCAAAACTGGACACAGTACTCCATGTGCGGTCTAACTAGGGATTTGTACAGAGGCAGTATAATGCTCTCATCATGTGTATCCAGACCTCTCTTAATGCACCCCATGATCCTGTTTGCCTTGGCAGCTGCTGCCTGCCACTGGCTGCTCCAGGTAAGTTTATCATTAACTAGGATCCCCAAGTCTTTCTCCCTGTCAGATTTACCCAGTGGTTTCCCGTTCAGTGTGTAATGGTGATATTGATTCCTTCTTCCCATGTGTATAACCTTACATTTATCATTGTTAAACCTCATCTGCCACCTTTCAGCCCAAGTTTCCAACTTATCCAGATCCATCTGTAGCAGAATACTATCTTCTCTTGTATTAACTGCTTTACATAGTTTTGTATCATCTGCAAATATCGATATTTTACTGTGTAAACCTTCTACCAGATCATTAATGAATATGTTGAAGAGAACAGGTCCCAATACTGACCCCTGCGGTACCCCACTGGTCACAGCGACCCAGTTAGAGACTATACCATTTATAACCACCCTCTGCTTTCTATCACTAAGCCAGTTACTAATCCATTTACACACATTTTCCCCCAGACCAAGCATTCTCATTTTGTGTACCAAACTCTTGTGCGGCATGGTATCAAAAGCTTTGGAAAAATCGAGATATACCACGTCCAATGACTCACCGTGGTCCAGCCTATAGCTTACCTCTTCATAACAACTGATTAGATTGGTTTGACAGGAGCGATTTCTCATAAACCCATGCTCATATGGAGTTAAACAGTTATTCTCATTGAGATAATCCAGAATAACATCCTTCAGAAACCCTTCAAATATTTTACCAACAATAGAGGTTAGACTTACTGGCCTATAATTTCCAGGTTCACTTTTAGAGCCCTTTTTGAATATTGCCACCACATTTGCTATGCGCCAGTCCTGCGGAACAGACCCCGTCGCTATAGAGTCCCTAAAAATAAGAAATAATGGTTTATCTATTACATTACTTAGTTCTCTTAATACTCGTGGGTGTATGCCATCCGGACCCGGAGATTTATCTATTTTAATCTTATTTAGCCGGTTTCGCACCTCTTCTTGGGTTAGATTGGTGACCCTTAATATAGGGTTTTCATTGTTTCTTGGGATTTCACCTAGCATTTCATTTTCCACCGTGAATACCGTGGAGAAGAAGGTGTTTAATATGTTAGCTTTTTCCTCGTCATCTATAAGCATACTTTCCTCACAATTTTTTAAGGGGCCTACATTTTCAGTTTTTATTCTTTTACTATTGATATAGTTGAAGAACAGTTTGGGATTAGTTTTACTCTCCTTAGCAATGTGTTTCTCTGTTTCCTTTTTTAGTTTTTTAGATAAAGTATTTTTCTCCCTATAGTTTTTTAGAGCTTCAATGGTGCCATCCTGCTTTAGTAGTGCAAATGCTTTCTTTTTATTGTTAATTGCCTGTCTTACTTCTTTGTTTAGCCACATTGGGTTTTTCCTATTTCTAGTCATTTTATTCCCACAAGGTATAAACCGCTTACACTGCCTATTTAGGATGTTCTTAACCATTTTCCATTTATTATCTGTATTCTTATTTCTGAGGATATTGTCCCAGTCTACCAGATTAAGGGCATCTCTAAGCTGGTCAAACTTTGCCTTCCTAAAGTTCAGTGTTTTTGTGACTCCCTGACAAGTCCCCCTAGTGAAAGACAGGTGAAACTGTACAATATTGTGGTCGCTATTTCCTAGATGCCCGACCACCTGCAGATTTGTTATTCTGTCAGGTCTATTAGATAGTATTAGGTCTAAAAGTGCTGCTCCTCTGGTTGGATTCTGCACCAATTGTGAAAGATAATTTTTCTTGGTTATTAGCAGAAACCTGTTGCCTTTATGGGTTTCACAGGTTTCTGTTTCCCAGTTATACTAAGGCCCTGGATAAAACTGAATTCTGCATTGATATGCAACAATTTTTCAGGAGACTGTGCCTAAGGGAATGTTTCAATGATACTTGACACTTGAATGGTATAAGTTGAATGGTGTCGGTCAGATTTGACTTTAGTCAGATGTGACATCATTTCAAATGACATCTTTAAGTGTATCATCAGAAATGTGCCACAAAGATAACCCCTGGCATATTCTCCTTCACTCTGTAATGCCCTGACGCATCTGCTTCCATTCACAGGTACGTTTGAACTGTCTGCTAACCTGGAATACCCACTGTACCCCTGAATCCATGCAACTCTCTCCCCCTATTCTACCTGGTATGTTTGAACTGTCTGCTAACCTGGAATACCCACTGCACCCCCAAATCCATGCACCTCTCTCCTCTTATTCTACCTAGTCTGCTGCTACTTTTTCCCTGACTTTAATTCAATGAATCAAACTTCTAATTTACTGCATGCTGACTGATATATCCATGCTTTTCACACTTAACACTATCCTATCTTATCCTATCTTTCTTCAGATTTGATGGCAGTCAAATGCAATCTGCTAATTGTCCACTGCTGTGGACTGTCCTCCTCCTCTTTCCTCCTCCCCCCCCTCTCACCTGGCTTCATTCCTTGGACAGTTGAATGGTATAAGTTGAATGGTGTGGGTCAGATTTGACTTTAGTCAGATGTGACATCATTTCAAGTGACATCTTTAAGTGAATCATCAGAAATATGCCAGAAATAGTCCATCAATGCCAGACGGTAAGACAAATCACTGTATTTTAATTTTACTTGTTTCTCCTTTCTTCCCCTGCTATTTAACCATACTCACATTTGCCCTCACTATTTTTACTCCACTAATCCTCACCCCTATCCTTCTCACACTATGAGAAACTACGGCAATCCCTCACATTTAAAACCTGTGCAACTGACCCCCACTCCCCTGCTTCCTCTCTCTGGGGCACTTTGGAATGCCTGCTCTGTCTGCAACAAGCTCCGCATGATCCATGATCTCTTTACTTCCCACAACCTTTCCTTCCTGGCCCTCACTGAGACCTGACTGACGCCCCCTGACAGTGCCTCCCCTGCTGCACTGAGTTACGGTGGCCTTCACTTTACCCACACTCCTCGCTCTGGCAACAGACATGGTGGGTGAGTGGGTTTCCTTTTCTCTAAAAACTGCTACTTCAACCCTATCCAACCCCCACCCTCCCTTAACCTCCCTTCTTTCAAGGTTCACTCTGTCCGTATCTACTCTCCCTCTAATCTCCAAATGGCTGTCATATACCGACCACCGGGCTTAGCCACTGCCTTCATTGACCAATTCTCCACCTGGCTTCTTCAATCTTCACTTTCTCTCTGCTGACATCCCCACCATCATAATGAGTGACTTTAATATCCCTACTGACACCCGCCAACCAGCAGGCTCCAAGCTCCTGGCCCTTACCTCATCCTTTGGACTTACTCAGTGGTCCTCCACAGCCACCCACCCAGACGGACATACGCTAGACCTCATCTTCAACCGCCTCTGTTCCTTATCTAATCTCACAACCTCTCCCTTCCCCTTATCTGACCACCATCTTCTCACCTTCTCTTCCTTGTCCTTCTCAACCGCCCCCACATCCAGCCAGTACCACATCCTCACAGGAACCTTGCACACCTAGACATTCACAGACTCTCAGACTCTCT